>NC_079213.1:72003141-72158380 GCF_029633865.1 Lampris incognitus | reverse complement strand
TGAATAGCGTAAAGGCTGGAACAGAGGGAAAAAAATGCTGCCTTAGCCATGGCCTCTATCACACGAACAATCTGCATTCAGTCACCCACCAGGCCCCGTGCGCGCGCGCACACACACACACACACACACACACACACATCAAGACACACACACTTCATAGACTACACACCAGCCCCCATTTCCATAGCTGTTTTGACACAGGTGACATAGCGACGTGACATTTGAGGGTGAAAGACAAGAGACAGCTAAAGGTGGAGGGAGAGATGGAGAGAATAGGGCTGAGAGGCGTAAGTGTGCACACTTCCACACAGGCACATTTAAAGGCATACCCAACCATACACACACGCGCACATGCACCTCATGATGTGTGCGACATAGGTGCAGGAGCTCGCTGTGCTCTGGGTGCTGCAGGAGACCGGGTGAGCTGCTGCAGGAGACCGGGTGAGCCGAGGCGGTTCCAGAAGAGCTCCACACAAAGCCTGCTGTCTGCAGCGCTCAGCTCTCCAACACACAATTTATTAGTCTCTCCCTCCTCTTCACCTTAACTGCTCTCTTAACATGCTATCACACAGTTTCCTCCCTTCTTTCTCTCTCTCTTTCTCCTGCTGTCTCATGTTTTCTCCTCCTAGTGAAACACTTGAGTTAGCTCTGGGATAAAAGGAATGCTGGGACAACACAAACTTGCAGTATCCGCACACTGTTTTCGCACACGACCACACATGCACACACACTGTTTAGACCATCCCTTTGAATGGTGTGTGTGTGTGTATGTGTGTGTCTGTGTGTGACTAACAGAAGAGGGAGGTAGATGGGGAGGAGGAGGGGAGAGAGCAGGAGAAAGAGAAAGAAAAGAAAAACAGCCACAAAGTTGCAGAGCACGAGAGAGAAAGCGAGAGAGCGAGAGAGCGAGAGAGCAAGAGAGAGAGAGAGAGAGCATTTAGGGGCTTGAACGGGCATGCCCGTTGGTCCTGGGTCAGTGTATCTCAATCCTTGCTTCCCTTCTTTTCCTTTGCCTTCGATCTCTATCCTGTCACCCTAGTGGAGGAAGGAGGGAGGGAGAAGGAGAGAAGGAGAGATTGTTGTTGGAGGAGTTGTGTGTGTGTGTGTATATGAGTGTGTTGGGGAAGGGGGGGGGGACCAAGGAAACAGGCTTCCATACATCTCTACAGCACACGTCTCCTCCGGGATGGCCTTTCCTCTCCGAGCAGCATTCCACATCTTATCAGCCTCAATAATCTGACGTTCCCATCGTGCCCAAACAGGGAAAGCCAGAACCTGGGTGTGTATGAATGTGTGTGTATGTGTGTGTGTATTTGAGTGTGAAAGAGAAAGGCAGAGAGACAGAAAGAGTGTTGTGAGTGAGAGACAGACAGACAGAGAGAGAAAGAGAGAGAGAGAGACAGAGAGAGAGAGAGAGAATCACTTTTCACTACTCAGCCTCACACTTGAGCTCTCTTTCTGTTGATAGCGTGATAAGGCCCAGTGGGAGTATGTGTGCGTGTGTGTGTGTGTGTAGGGGGGGGGGACTGTCTGCCTTTCATAGGAAGTGCCCATTCTGTTCCACTGAACAGTTCTCCCGCAGAAGAGAAAGGGAGAAACTAGGACGGAGGGAGGAAAGGCAGGGAGGGAGGGCAGGGAGGAGGAGGAAGGTGAGGATGACAGACACGCTAAGAGAATGATTGAGTGAAAAGAAATAAATTGAGCAAGAGAAAAGAGAGGGGGAGTGGAGAGGAGTGCCACAGTCAGTGAGGAAAGGGAGCGAGAGAGACAGAGTGAGAGAGCGAGAGACAGGGAGAGAGAGGGGAAGAGTAATGCAATGGAGCGGCCTTAGGGTTATAGGAATGTGGGGGTTCCTAAGTTCAAGAGGGTTCGAAAGTGTGTGTTTGTGGTTGTTGGTGTGTGCATGTGTGTGTGTATGCTTGCGTGCGGGTGTGCACATGCATGGGTATGTGTGAATGCTAGAATGACTGAAGAGAGCAGTCCCAGAATTAATTACCCAATCAAGATAACAAGCCAGGGAAAGACATTAGGGAGGTCACTCTACAATTAACCCCTTTCTCTAAACCACACACACACACACACACACACACACAAACACACACACACACACACACACACACACACACACACACACACACACACACACACACACACACACACACACACAGTGAAAAAGTGCAGTGTGTGGGAGAGGTGGCTGTTCATTGGCTACAATAGCAGACTACATACGTTAAAAACTTGCAGGGAAACTATGAGCAACCCTTACCAGCGTCGGTGCTACTGACACCCTCACCAGCTCCACTAAGCTCATGTTGTTTTCCCACAATCCACTGATCTGAGTTTGTCGTGAGTGGGTCGCGTATCCCTCTACCTGTGCTGTTGCTAGTCTGGCAACTCCAGCAGAACGCCGTTGTTTACAGTGGGATATTGAGTGAGTCGCGGGGTAGAGCGGAGTGGAGTCGGATGTGGTTCACACATTCCACCAGAGACTCAGATTACACTGCAGGAAACACCAGCCCTGCAAGAGACACACTGCCTGACGCATTGATTTATAAACACACCGCTCCGCGTGCGTGCACACACACACACACACACACACACACACACACACGCGCGCGCGCACACACACACACACACACACACACACGGCTACACATAGTTGCATCAATCTCTCTCGCATACACACACATATGCCCGCAGAGGCACACGAAATCTCGGAGACTCGCTCTGCGCCAGTGCTACACCTCCATCTCACTCACTTTCCTCCTTTCCTTTCCTTCCTTCCTGCCTTTCCTGTCATTCTCAGGCTCTTAACGGTTACTCTCCCCTCTGTTTTCTCTCTCGCCACCGAGAACGCAGACACACTGGGCTGTGTGACATCATCTTAAGTGGACCGTATTTATCAGTATGTCCTGGCAAAGCGAGAGCGAGCGCAGTATCTTGCCAGGAAGATAGCTGTATTATAGAGAAGAAGGGGAAAAAAAAATGCTGGTTCAAAAAAGCCTCGTTCATTACTCGCTGAGCTCGAACCCAAAGCAGTTCTGTGAGAGGAAACCTTACTAACTTTAATGAACTCAAGGGGGACTAACTAGGTATTTAGTTAACATTAAAAAAAATAAATAAAATAAAATCTAAGTGGGCATCCGGGTAGCATAGCCATCTATTCCGTTGCCTGCCAACACGGGGATCGCCGGTTCGAATCCCCGCGTTACCTCCGGCTTGGTGGGGCATCCCTACAGACACAATTGGCCGCATCTGTGGGTGGGAAGCCAGATGTGGGTATGTGTCCTGGTTGCTGCACTAGCGCCTCCCCTGGTCAGTCAGGGCGCCTGTTCGGGGGGAGGGGGATAGCGTGATCCCCCCACGTGCTACATCCTCCTGAGGAAACTCCTCACTGTCAGGTGAAAAGAAGCGGCTGGCGACTCCACGTGTATCGGAGGAGGCATGTGGTAGTCTGCAGCCATCCCCGGATCGGCAGAGGGGGCGGAGCAGCGACAGGGACGGCTCAGAAGAGTGGGGTAGTTGGCCGAGTACAATTGGGGAGAAAAAACACCCCAAAGTAACACACATTAAACACACATTAGTCTCATCTTCTCAGCATAATAATAACAATAATAATAATAATAATAATAGTAATAATCATATCAAGGTAAAAAAAAAAAACAGGGGAAAAAGCTGAAAGAAGAAGAGGACATCGAGGTAAAAAGAGCTGAGGTCTTGGTCTGAGAGCCTACCCGGGTCCACCTCACCTCTCCCGGGGAACCTCTCTAAATCTGACAGGTAGGGTTGTTCACTGGCAACTCACAGAGCTAAAACATAAAATAATCAGTACAAAATGTCCGGGTAAATTAGCTTCAAAACTCGACGGGCATCTAACCCCAGACCTGACCCCTGTAACCGTATTCACTGTTGCTGCTGCAGGGCGTGGTTTGCTGGTTTGCGATGAACAAGTGAGGGGATCCAAACCATTCTGGAACAACGCGTATGAACGACACGCACAAAATGACTTTTCTGTACGCACTGCACGTTTTCAAGTCATGTTATCGCACTGCTCGCTGAGAAGGTGACTTGTCAGTCTTCGCCGGTCACATGGTTTCCTAGAAAATGTCTACAGAGATCATCGCGTCTAGTCTGCTTGTTCCGTCGACATCGTGTCTGCGTTCGGTACAATGTCACTGGTCACAGCAAATAAGGGAGTGTGTGGTTTTATATACACGGCCGATCTGCATAATCGATGCCATTTATGATTCAATTCGCCCTGAGAAATGAACCGAGATTGTGATTTTCATTTGAGTAATCGTGCATTTGCGCTGATGGCCCAGCAGCCATGTGACAGGGGCTGCTCTGGAGAGAACTCTGGGTAAATCAGGCCCAGCTGGAACTAGGGGGCAAAGACACATGCTGACATATCCCACCACTTCTCTCCTTTGCCCACAGCCCCCCGCCCTGTCAACAGGGCTCAAAGAGGAGAGAGGCCTCTCTCGCTCTCTCGCTCGCTCGCTCCCTCCTTCACTCTCTCACTTCTCCCTACTTTTCCTCCAGCAGGTTTCTCTTGTCAGGCTCCGGGGCTGATTAAGACTGGCTGATAGTGCAGGAATCCGGGCCCATGCTCCTGGATGCTCCCTCTCCATCTCCGTCGAGTCCACTGGCAACACACTTCTGTAACGCACGGCTAACACACATGTACACAAGAGGAATGAATATGCAAATAGCCCGTCGAGAGACAAACTCGCTCTCTGGGTGGCTGCCCACAGCCTGAAGCAGACACACTGCCAGACAGCCTTGGCTGGAATAGAGGGTGTATTCTTTTCTTAATAAAAACCCATTTCATTCTGTCCGTCACCCTCTTCATCAAGCCTTCTTTATATCTCGCTAACTTTGCAGCATGGCTCTGTAATACTGCTGTGTCCCCCCCCCCCCCTCTCTTTCTCTCTCTTTCTGTCTCGCTTTTCTTTCAGGGAGCAGTACCGGGTCAGTATGTGGGTTGGACTGCTGAGGGGCCCAGGGTGGTTCCGCTCCGACGGTAGGAGGAAACTCCTTCAGGAAATACCAGACTGCCAGACACACATTTGCACAGACGCACACATAGACCCACATAGACTCTCTCTCTCTCTCTCTCTCTCTCTCTCTCTCTCTCTCTCTCTCTCACACACACACAAACACACACACGGTTTCTTGATTTCTCTTCACTAAACTTACGGACTAAAGATCTCACAATCTCCTGGACAGCATTTTCAGGTCAAGAGACACAGACCTCTCCTTCCACTTGCCCGCCAGTTTCTGTGCTGTCAAGACTGAACTCCAGACACCGCGAGGCCGAGAGGCCCACAGACAGCCCTGTAGGTCATACCCCAGTCTGACGTACTCAGGTAAAGCTGTGAGCACCTCTCAAATTGCATTGTTACACAACCCAGCGTTTGGCCGGCAGCCAGTTTTTTTATGACATCAATTACCGCCAGGTTTAACAAGTCAGCCCAATTAAACAATAAATCATTGTAAAAGCCAAGTGCCTGCCTTCGAACACTCAACCTCCCCGCTCGGCCCGGCTCAGGCCGACCGAGTCTTTAACCTCCCGCACGAGTGGCAAAACCTGCAGATTTACAGGCAAGACGACGGACAGATATTTGCAAATTGAAACAAAAGCTGTCTTTCTGTCACCCGGGGTGGTGGCCAGTAATCTCAGCTTGTATGCGTAGAAGAATTAAATCACGCTCGCCGTCCTCGGCTCCCCCAAACGCTATTCAAATCCTCATAGGTTAACCTTGACGCAAGAACGCTGGGCTGCTTTGCATGCTTCGCGGCTGCCGGTCTCTCTGACGCTTGGCCGTTGTTTAGAATAAGCGTTCCCGGCCGATAAGTGCCCGCTCATTTTCATATTTACTTGAAGTCTAACTGATGTTAAAAATTTTTTTTTTTAAAAAAGATACAGGAACGAGACGAGGTGACAGGAAAGCGGTGCGAGGCTAGAGAACGCAGGCAGCTGTGATTTCGTCACGCCTTAAAATGTGATGGCCCTCGCTCGTTCCACCTAAACCTCTGCTTTGCGTAATGAGAGGACATGATGGCGTGGTGCACGTAGGCCCGCCGCTGGCTGCTCGGTGGCGGCGGGCTATAGGTTATCCTTCTCACTGCATTGCTGCACGTCTGTCAGTGTGTGTGTGTCAGTGTGTGCACACTATTTGTTTCACACTTCAGTATATTGTTTTTCAGTTGTCGTTGTGTGTGTGTGTGTGTGTGTGTGTGTGTGTGTGTGTGTGTGTGACTATATTTAAATGGAAAAGGTTTTCAAGTCATAGCAGTGTCACTGACCGCAGGAAGTCCTTATCAGTGGTGTGGCGTGGCTGCTACCTTGCCTTTCCCCCCGCTGACCCTCTTCCTACCTCCTTTCACAATAGAGATAGCAGGATCACATTACCACCTTCAAGGGTTAAGGGTCAATCCCATTTTTCAGCCGCCCCGCAACCTCTTCCTTTCCGTATCCTTTCCCAAGGGTTAAAGCCTCTTGTCACCTGAATTCACATCAGTTCACGCGTGGCATGGGGGGTGGTGTCCATCGGAAACCCTCTGTCCTCTCTCCCACAGCCATCCAAACCACCACCACCACCACCCCCTACACTCACACACACAAAACATGGCGGGGTCACACCCCTTCTCAGTGTACGCTTGACAGACGTCTCTTTGACCTCAAAGGAACACTCGCACAATGAACGGGACACGTTTGCAGACATGTTGTAAAACAATGCCTACCTGCTCGGAGTCGTGCCGGGATGTCCTCGGTACACAGCTGTTTCAGCACTGCAGAGGGTCAGGCTACCCGGACTGAGTGTAACACCAAGCCTGACATAACGACTTATAAGAGAAGGAAACCGATAAACCACTACCGTCCCTACTGTCTGGGTCACCTTTTTTTTTGTTGTATTTTTCCAAGTTTGTAAGAAAGACGTCTCTAAACAGCCTTTTTGTTTAGTGAGTGCCCCAGGATGCCCTGTCACGGACTGGCGGCCTGTCCAGGGTGTCTCCCCGCCTCCTGCCCAATGACTGCTGGGACAGGCTCCAGCATCCCCGCAGCCCGAATCCGGATAAGCAGCTTTGATAATGAATGAATGAACCCTATAAAACGTGGTTAATTAAGAGATAAAGGAATAATTAAACGAGCTGCTAAACATGTTCCATGCACCGCTGTCAGCAGTCCCCTATCTTGACTCACAGCATCCAGGCCTATCTATCCCTTACAGCGGACCACACCCGCACCTAATATGTTTATATGGGTGCGTAGCAATTGTGGTATGAATGAGCAGTGTGTTTTTGAGTGTTTACGCTCTCCTTGAACACAAATCGGCTTTTGATCCTGCTGTGGTTCCTAATGCACATAATTACAGTTTCATTACGGTTCGCTTCGGAACGGCACAGGGAATCAAGGCCGTAATGTCAGTAAAAGCTGACGGTCGATCACTCTCTTGCCCACACACACACACACACACACACACAAAGACAAAGAGTGTATGCCTACTCATTTTATTCATAGTTGAATTGCAACCACATAATCTGTACACACACACACACACACACACACACACACACACACACACACACACACACACACACACACACACACACACACAAAATCACATGTGAAAGTGTTTTAGTTCATAGTTCATTTGCTCAGTTGTTGGGTGTGTGGGTGTGTGTGTGTGTGTGTGTGTGTGTGTGTGTGTGTGAGCACTGAAATGGGAAGGTTAGTGTACACTAGCAGAGAGGAAGTCAGGGACCTGACTGGGCACCATCAGATAAGCAAACCTATGGAAATGTGAGCAAAGAGATGACGAAAACACAGCCCCGCTGTGGAGGGGGGTTACTGTCACCGTAGCAACACCCTGACCCCCCCCCACCACCCTCACACACACACACACACACCTCTCATTGTTACGATGACTAAGCTGATGAAATTGGAAAAAATGTGTCAATATTCTGACTCATTACAAAGCCCATCTAAATTCAATTCGAAAATACTGAAAAAAATCCCTTTGACTTGAACTTCACACGTCCCTTTCAAAGCCTCATAGGCGATGAGTGGAAAGTCAACCGGTGTTACTGGATCTCTAAAAAGTTAGCCTTTTGGTTAACTGGACAGCAACCGTGATTCAAAGCCGACTACAAAACATGCAACAGGATAAATAAATAAACGGGGGGGCACTCTGTGTTGACAAGGCGCAAACACATCAGCTGCTGTCTGAATCTAGCTTTTTCAGTCAAGCACCTCACATTCGATTTCAACAGTCTTGGGTTGGATATATCGAAAAACAGACATTGAATATCCATGCAGACTGCCTGACAAATTAAAACAGGTATGGCTGAAATTCGCACAAATTAAAAACATTTTTCTTAATGATTGACAACTTTTGCAATCTTATCTTTTAGCGTTCTCCATTCCTCCACCCAGAAACAATGCATCTCGGAGCTGAGCACCAAAGGATCCTTCCGAAGAAGAGAAGTCCAGGTGAGGGGCCGTGAATAGCTTTACTGTGTACTGTCTTGGAAAGGACACCTAATTCCTTGCTAATATACGGAAACCTTTTAAAATAATGCTAATATTTCATGCTGCCTTTGTGTGAAAGTACTATAGGTTGCTGCCAAATAGCCAAACTACGCGCTGATAGCCCGTTTCGTGTGTCAAGTGCTATAAATTTCGCCAGCGAAGCTCGACTGAGCTTGTTCAGGGGATAAATCACGCTGCTCATAAAAGCCTTTCGGTTCTTTATGTCTGTCTAGCGTTCAAACGTTCACCTCAATTCATCAACGCGGCAAACTGCTGTCAGAACGCTCAAACCTCCTTTACGGCGCGTTTCCCCTTATTGCTGGCTTCCACTAAGAGGAATCTGAGGAATCTTGGAACTCAATCTGCTCACTGATAGTCAAAATGACAGACCGAGACACAGGCAACATACTGCTTTTAATATGTAGACTAATTCCTGACACAACAATTGCACAATCTCAACACAGATGCTGTTATAACATACTGTCACAGGGAAGCAATTGTTGGAGAGAGAGAGAGAAAAAAAAAGAAAGATAAATCTTAAAATATGCATCCAACTTGAGTCAAGGAAATGTAGGAACTATTGCGTTACTGTGATCGTAGGGTCATAAACTGGATCAGAGCCTGCCGCCACCTCTTCTCTTTTTAAGACCTATGGTACAGTATGGGAACCCCACCCAGTGAAATGGGCTGAGAGCGCTGCCTCAGCATTTCTCCATCCAAACGGCTGCGGTTCAGCTAGAGGTCTTTCTGCCTCAGCCTGGAGACGAAGCATCCCTGCTGGCCAGTAGTCCTACCCAGTTCCCTGGCTTCCACTCCCGGCCTCTAACTCACACTACGGCACTGCCAGAGGCATAAACAAGGATAATAATGACCACTCACTCTGCTACTACCGACAGGGCGGTGCTGACCAAAACCGTCTTCAGCTGAATGATAATTGATATAAGAGGATGAAAACTTCTAAACACAAACTAAGCATGACTGAGGTCAAACATGCTTTGCGGGTCAACGTCTAAAAGACTACCTCTGTGTCAGGCCTATCATGAAAACAAAGACCATTAAAAATTACAATACAAAGAGACTAGTGGTTTCAGTGGAGTCTCCAGTTCTGTAAATGGCCTCACTTTTGGATGATTGGAGAGAAAGGAGAATTCCAGCCTAATGCCAGCAAACTCTAATAGCCCCCATATTTCAGGCTTCGTCACACAACCAACAGGCCTACCGTTTAAGATCTACTCAGGAGCACAGGTTATTGGCAGAGGTCATGAGCCATTATGTCAGTAGCAAACTTAGCGCAGGGCAAAGCAGACCAATATCTGTTTTTCCCATCGTTATAATGAACAATGATGAATTGCTGGGTAGCACGATTTGACATGGCAGTCTCTCCTAACATCCACTTACTGTGTTTCTCCCTATGTGTGTGTATATATGTGTGCCCTGATGTCTGTCTGTGTGTGTGTGTGTGTGTGTGTGTGTGTGTGTGTGCACATGCATGCACCAGCTTGTGTGAGTGTGCTTGTGCTCTGTATATTTAGAAGCTGATTATAGTAAATGGCGTGGGGTTTGGATGCCGTCGAGGAGAAGGGTCATATCTGGTAAAAAATAGCAACACGACAATAGCCCAGTCACAGCATGTGTTTGCTCTGTCCAATCCGAGGAGGGAATACACAACATTCACGGTGCATGTGGTGACAGTGCAACAAGGGCCTTGGGAGTGGATTTATGAGAGCCAGACCGCCAACATGGGCACAAAATGAAATCCAACACCAGGAACTGGCTCCTCAGTCTCCATTCCCATCAACCTACTGACTGCAACACGTTTCAGTTCACTGGGGCCTGAGAACCAACTGCCTCAAGGCAAAAGCCCCAAAACATTTCTTTTTTGGTCCTAGATTAAAACTGTCCCATGTGGGCCAAATGAGCCCCTTCATAAAGCCGTTTCACACCACTGAGACATATTGGATACACTTTTGCAATGGACTAGGCTAATGCCTCAATGTAGCTAGCCAACCATTCTGTATATACTGTACTGTTGTACTGTACATTGTACGTATACCGGTATGCTCTGTCATGTCCCTCTACCTCAGGCATGTATGAAGGTAACCTGCTAACATCTATTTCAGCATCTCTGATATATTCTCTGCACCACTGCACTTTCTTCTTCTTCTTCTTTCAGCCTTTCAGGGGTCGCCATAGCAGATTGTACAGTTTTCATCAGTACCCTGTGATTGGCCTCTGCCAATCCCATATGGAGCCTCGACTGATCTGGTATGGTCTTGTCAATCCGCATAATTCTTCTTCTTCTTTCGGCTTGTTCCGTTTCCCAGGGGTCGCCACAGCAGAATCGACAGTTTCCATCGGTACCCTGTGAGGGCACAACACCGATGGCGGTCTTGTCAATCCGCATAATGATTTGGCAAAATTTTTTGCTGGATGCCCTTCCTGACACAACCACTATCACCTCTTATTTCGCCTGTATAAGTCAATCCTTGTGTATATATGTGTATTTTGTTGTGTTGTTGTGTTGTTATTCTATGTTAAGTACACTGACAGAGCCACGAAACGTGACTCTGATTCTGATACGAGGGAACTACCACTTTTTCACATGCAATGCCGCATCTGTGCTCAAAGTGCTGTTCCACCTGTGTAGGGGAATTAGCTCAATAATCCTATCAATACTGACGTGAAGAATGAATGGAGTTTAATTTCAATGCATCAACAATTAAAAAAGAAACACAAGAAAAGCTATAAAAAAAATAAATGACGCAGCTTTGAGATGATAGCTGGTAACTTTACTCCAAAGTTGCCGAAGTAAAAATACTTTTGCTGACATCATCAACTATATTTTACGGACGAGTACATTGGAAATAAAATCGGCACCAGTGTTTCGGTGCAGGCGACCATTTGTTTTTCGCCGAATCAACCGGCTGAACCACTTGCATTATTAAACACTATTTAGTGATGGGATCATTCAAAAGTGTCTTTATCATGTGGAGCGCCTGAACTGGCAAGTTGACTCTCCCTGCCAACAGCTATAAAGGTTACCACAACAGCCGCCCTGTTTATTCCTTCGGATCACTAGAGCCATTGTCTGCCCTGTTTCACTGATGAAATGGCTGATGACGTGCACGACCATATACCAGAAAGTATTTCTGATTGCGCACATCTCACTGCTGGAATGAGAGATATCTGAAGCTAAGGAGGAAATTTAAATGCGGGCGCTATTTGATTTTCTCACATACGCACACACACTGAAACACAGATGTCCAACAATGGCATTTGACAGATGCTAAGGTGCGGCGTGGTGATGGGACTATTTTTAGCGCCGATGTGAAAGCTCATTATGCTACTCGCATCAGAGCTTTTTTTAGACTGGATTCATAAAACAGGTAGTGTGCTTGCTCTGTCACAATGTATCAAGTGCGATCACAAGTCACACTTTCTCAGATATACCATTCCATAACATTATTTCCATACCTTGCCAACCGAGAATGCTATTTCCAACTCTGCTGCATTAAACCATACAGACCCGTCCCTCTCTATTTTAGACAATTTCCCAATGCTCCTACTCAGAAACTCTTAGAATGAGTGCACGATCGCACAATGAGATTTAGTGAGACATGACTGAGCCCAGGCAAGAAAGGGTAACAACGAACAATATTAAGTATTGAAATCCAGGATGCCATTAATGTCGGGCCACTTACAATGTAGTCTGACGCCAACACCCCTAACAGTGAATTACAAGGCTGCAGATGCAACACCAGGTTAGTAGAACAAAGCAAAGATAAGACCAGGGTTTATTTGCACTCACAGATCAGTGTCTCACCTCTCTTTGCATGAACAGAAAGATAAACCTTAACCCGGAATTATAAACTTGTTGTGTGTGTGTGTGTGTGTGTGTGTGTGTGTGTGTGTGTGTGTGTGTGTGTGTGTGTGTGTCTGTGTCTGTGTCTGTGTGTCTGTGTGCGTGTGCGTGAGCGAGAGCGAGAGATAGAGAGACAAAGAAAAAGAAAGAGATAAATATACGAGGAGTAGAGAGGAAGAGTACGGCAAGTCTCCAATACCATTTTCAGCATTGCAAATCTCGGTGCTTTACAATAGCGGTACGCAATACACTAGCTTGTTTATACGACACATGAATAAACCAGCGCCCTGAAAATGACCAATGTGCCCGTGGCCGGCACGTTTTATTGGCAATGCATGGCGGCAATAAAGGGACTAATCCTGTATGACTAAATACCTGTGACAGTTATCTGTGTGAAATAGGGCACATGGGAACTTCAGCAAGTCATTCTTTGTCTGCCAATCAAATCAAACCACAGAGAAGACCAGCATCACACTCATACCTGGGAGGACCGCAGTGGTGCCTTTGTTGTGATTTTGATGATGACGTCACAGTGTGACTCCCAGTCGTTTATCTTAGGGGGGACGAACGGTTGATATTTTGTATTTTGCTGTTCTCTAAGGCTGAGTAAGTAGGTGGTGGGTGAGAGGGGCCGGCTGTCTATCTGCCCGCTCTTCCTCTGAGAGAAATATAATCGAAGCTGGGAAAGTATTCCTATGAGCTCACTCTGCCACTGGCTACTTGTTGCAACACTTTGATAGAAACAGATATAAGCACAAAGGAGAGAGAGAGAGAGAGAGAGAGAGAGAGAGAGAGAGAGAGAGAGAGAGAGAGAGAGAGAGAGAGAGAGAGAGAGAGGAACTGCAGTAGGAAAACAAAAGAGAATGGGTTATATGGAGACCGACTGGCAGAGAAAAATAGAGACAGGCAGAGAGACAGTCTTCTATTTATCACCTCCCGACTTCTCCGTCTCCACCTCACTCCTTTCCTCAGAACGAGAGGTTGGAGGAAAAACCACAGGGCTGTCAGTCATCTCACAGCAGTTTCTGCCTTTAAGCGACACATGAACTTGGAAGTATGTCAGCAGGGCTGCATTAGTAAAAATACACACACATATCAACACAGACACAGACACACACACAAAAAACAAGCACTGTCCCACATTTAAAAAGAAAAACCAGAACACACAATGGTCACTATGTAGCAGTCTAAAAACTTAAATTGAAAACAAATTAAGAATATAAAAAAAATCTGTAGTTAATGCCTCAAATACCAACAGAAAACAAATAAAAAAAAATCCATATAATGGTTCAGATTTAGTGTTTTCTGGAGGACTAATTACAAAGCCTCACAGTTGTGATGAATATCAATAAATAGTAATCACACCTTGGGTAGATAGTTATTTTGCTTAACTCTGAATAGTATATCATTAAAACAAAATGAGACGGAAAAAAACATGATAAATAGTAGAATCGACCACAAAAACCAAGCAAAATAATTAAAAATCATTTTGGACAGATTCAGACAGGTTCTTCTATTTCTGCCTACATTTTCATATCTTTAACCATTGTTTTTTTTTTACATTTCTTAATCCATGGCAAATGAGCTATCCAATTTTCTGGCTCTAATCTTGGCCTCGGTAGACTAAATAAAGGACCATTGTCTCTTACACACCTGATGCATCCCACGTAACAGTAGGAATGCCCCGGCAGAGTACGTTCACATTGGGTGAACAGGACTGACTACCAATCACTTAACAATATCCACAGCCAAAATATATCACCTGGCAACTGATAACAATCAAAGCCAATATATCACACAAAAAAAAAAGTACACACCCCTGACACGACACAGGCGTGGGGCCTTTACCCGAGCCAAAACTCGACACTGGCAGAGACCTGTAGGGTGCAAACTCAGACTGGCAGCTCTAAAGAGCCAATACAATGGAAACAAATGGAAGCCAACAGAGTTGAAACAGCTTGACTATTCCAACCTCACCTGTCCAGCTGACAGCGTTTATCAAAACAACCTTATTAACTGACAGCCTCAACCCCACATGCTTTTCACATGAGTACGTGTCCCTGCTGAGGAGCAGTAGCTTCGTTATTCTCTAACCGCTGTAGCTGACATCCAGAAAACATCTGCCTACGCATTCCTCAACCCGGTCCTCCAAACAGCGGGCTTACCTGAGGAACTCTGATGTCTTATATCCCCAAAACATACATACAGGCGTGCACACATACACACAAGGGCGAGAGGGAAGCCATGAGGGTGGCACAAACAAACACACATGTACATATTCACATACCAGCACACTCGTGCCCATGCACACACCAAGAACCCTACCATGTGTTACCGACCATAAGAGAGCCCCCTGTCACCCCCCCAACCCACCAAACACACCTGCACATTTAACCCCTGCTCCCCCATCTCCGCATCCTACACCCTTCACACCCCACCCCCACCCTCTGGTTGCTCTCTCCTATCCGGAGGGGTTGGGGAGATAAATGAGCTCATGTCAGACAAATACACTGACAGGACTAATGATGAATTACACATATATTAACACACAGCCTAGGGCGGCCATCAACCAACGTTCATCCACATACACTCACACGCAAGCACACGTGCACATACACCCAAACACACACGCACACAGGCTGACAAGTTTTCTTTAACGTACTGTTAAATTTGGTAACTAATATCCTTGTGCAGCATGCACACATGCACACACATGCACGCACACACACACACACACATACAGACACACACACACACATACAGACACACACACACAGACTCTTAATGAATGGCATTTCCACTTGAGGAGGGAAACAATGCAAAGCTGTGAGTGCGGTGTCACTCACTTCCTGTCTCAAGAGGTCAGAGGTTAAACACTCCTCATTTTCTTTAACCCCCCAATGATAAGAAAACAGAGAAAGACAGACAGATTCTTGTGATTGAACCATCTTTCATTTTTTCGTCAGTTATCACTAACTTTCTCTGATCTCCACCTTATCTGAACTTATCATTAACAACAATCCTGCAGCTCTTCAAATGCTCTCATCCTGGGGCATTTACTAAACAAAAAAACAAAAAACAAAAAAAAAGGCCACTTAGACACAACTTTCTTGCATACTTGGAAAAATGGTGACCCAGACAGCAGTGAATGTAGTCTTAACATGGGATCTGAGCTCATAAAATATATCACAGCGTTTGCCAAGCAGTAATGTACGAAAAGCACATCTGCAGTCTACTTTAGGTAACACTCACTAATTTCAGAAACACTAGCGTAATCATATTTATATGTCAGCTTTTCTAGCTTTGTGGGATCATGTGAGCAGACTTATGATCCAGCCACAGTAGAATGGAAACTGCTTATAGTGATCTCATCTGTTCAGACAAGATCATCACTATAAGCGAGCAATCATTTTAAGCAAATTCACCTTCTTTTTTTCAGATAACCATCTATCTGACATGTGTAAATTTCCCATGAAACAGACAACTCCACTGTTTAACTGAACTTAATTGACTGAAATAGTGATTATAGTTATTAGAGTTCTAACTATTTTTCTGGAGTGAATATTCTTCTACGGCAGAAAAAGGATATGTAGTACTGAAAAATAGTAAACACTGCAATTAAATTTAAGGACTTTGCATGTACTTGTGAAAATGTCAGTTAAGAAAAAATGTTAACACTAGGATAACAAGTAAAAGGCATTAACTATAGGCTTCAGAGAAGGTGTATTTTCCCTCTTTTGAGGAGGAGCTGCTTGCAACCGCAGGAGACATGGAGCTAAGCCTGGCTAAGCGTACCTCCAATGTACCCTCAAACTACACGCACAGATATAGAAAACGGCATCGACAAGTTTGACTGACTCCACGTAAATAGGCCATATAGCAAAACCCCCTGAAACCGAATCACCCCTTTACACAGTGTTAGTATAGGAATGATTCTGTCTGGTGACTTCTGATCAATCGCCTGATTGATCACTATAACCATGCTCACTATAAGGCCTTTCCACCGTGCCTCCATTCCTCTAGTGCTTTCAGATCAAAAACAGCAGCACTGTCCATTCACTTTCCCTTGGCATACCTGCTTAAACTGACTGATTGACAGCTGCAGTTGCAGCAGTGTTGTACGGAAAGATCGGATACAGCAACTCCATCGCATAACTGGTGAGCTGATGTTCCCCCCAAAGCTATGTTGCGGCTAACTTCGCCGACAAAGCAGTAACCACCATCCTCATCAGCTGACGCTTCTCAGCTCATAGATAATGTAGATTATAGGCCCAGGTGTGTGTGACTGGGGCTGTTCTTCTCTAAGCAGTCAGTCAGCAGGGCCTCCTCGCTAATCCTCCACCATCACTCAGCTGGATCTCAGATCTAATCCTGCCGGGGACAAAACACAGCACAGGGCCGCTCCTTGCTTTAACAGGAGAACCTGACAGCTAATCCAGGCCACAACACCCAGGGGTAACTCTACACTCTCTCCAAGGAGCAGCCTTGAGACCCCTGGGCCACAGCGATGACAGAGAGACCTCCCAAATGTCAGAGACATTAAACCACACACCTCACACCTAGAGAGACAGAGAGAGAGAGAGAGAGAGAGAGAGAGAGAGAGAGAGAGAGAGAGAGAGAGAGAGAGAGAGAGAGAGAGAGAGAGAGAGGAGGGGGAGGGGAGGGGGGTATCCACTAGCTCCTTTTACTATATTGACTAACACAAAAATATCCAAAAACATCAACCTACTGTCTCTTTGAGCTTTTAAACACACACAGTTGTTCTGTCCCCATGCAAAGACTGTTGCACACTGATGCTATACGTAGACACACTTCTCAGTCATGGGCTCACTATAGCTGCTTATGAGTGAGGAGACGTGCACTGAAGGGAATGCTTTTTCTATTTTCTGTTTTTTTTTTTTTACCCCAGCTCATATTGTTCAATGAAACCACTCAAGGTTATGCGTCTGAATACTAGCACTCCCTCTCAGCACAGTGGACAGGATGTACATTAAGACAAGCTGGCTGGAGTCCTTCCAGCTATTAAAAAGCATATGATAAGTGACCCTCGGCCATTGACATGACCTATTACAGCTGATAGGTCTATGGTTCCAAAAACAATGACCGGAAATCAGATACATACAGAAAACAACATTGATATTACATTAATCCTAACATCGGCTACAACTAACAGGAAATATATGCTCCGCCGTGAATTAGCCGTATAAATTATATGGACGGCTGTGTGATTTACTGGAACAAGCTGATTCTGAGGCGATGACTGTAGCAGCTGATATGGCGGTTCTTTCATACCCTCTCAAACATGTAAACTCAAGGATGTGGGAAAATGCAACCGCTTTCCAGCGCTTTTGATCATCTTGTCATGTTCTGCGCCACACGTCAGTGAAGAAAACCCAGTTGGGGGGTAAATCATTGCCTTTGCTTTCATTACAGTTTCAGTTCGTGGGAGCTAATTCAGAAAGAACTTTTTTTTTGGACCCCCTTCCCTTTTCTTTTTTTTCTCCCCAATTGTACCTGGCCAAATACCCCATTCTTTTGAGCTGTCCCGGTCGCTGCTGCACCCCCTCTGCTGATCCAGGGAGGGCTGCAGACTACCACATGCCACCTCCGATACACGTGGTGTCGCCAGCCGCTTCTTTTCACCTGACAGTGAGGAGTTTCACCAGGGGGACTTAGCACATGGGAGGATCACGCTGTTCTCCCAAGTTCCCCCTCCCCCCCGAACAGGCGCCCCCGACTGACCAGAGGAGGCGCTAGCGCAGCAACCAGGACACATACCCACATCCGGCTCCCCACCCACAGACCAACTGTGTCTGTAGAGACGCCCAACCAAGCCGGAGGCAACACGGGGAGTCGATCTGGCAATCCCCGAGTTGGTAGGCAACGGAATAGACCGCTATGCTACCCGGACTCATGAAAGAACTTTTTTATAGCAGAAAGATTCCTTCTCAAATAATTAGTTGTGCATAAAAATGTGAGAAATGGAGCAGAATTGAGTGACTGGGTGATGTGCCTGCCTCTAGTTAGGAACAGGTGTGAGTGGGTCCTCCTAATTGAGGATCATGGTGGTCTGTCAATTCAGAGCTCCCTCAAGCGAGACAATTTCATAAAAAAAACTCTTTCTTTCATTCTCTTACACACACACACACACACACACACACACACACGTAAAATGACAAGAGCAGTACAGGTGCCAGTCCAGTTGTAGCAGTTGTGAACCATAGGTGTCCAGGCCATTTGCCTCCTGTAAAAGGACGACCCCAAAGACAGAGGGATGGTTCTTTTGACAACTGTTGATAATTGCACTGAGAACAGCTATTTTGCAACCGAATACTTTAGCTTATCTGTAACCAGTATCTTTTCCACTTTTTAAAAATTGGTACATTTTGTGTTTTCTTTTTGGATGTGAGAAATCATTGAGTCTTCATGTTGACATGTAACTACAAATGAATCATCTGTACAGTATTACAAGTTTTAGGGCATTTGTGTGTATGATTTCATTGTGGTGAATCTACATATTGGATTGCTAATGGGTTAAATTATCTCCATTACAAAGGATTCAGATTAGCGAGGTTCAATATATGTACCAGTAAAAAAATTACCTATCTAGCGTAGGTAAGCAGCACACACACACATAAATACACACGCACAAACCCGTGAACACACATGTCTGACTCACCACTTCAGTTGGGCGGAAATATTTGGGGTCCACTCTCACATGTATCACCCCTGTCTCCTGACAACGTCCTACCTCCATCTCATCCTTGCCTTCCCATCTGGAGAGAGAGCGAGAGAGAGAGAGAGAAACAGAAAAAGAGGGAGACAGACAGGGAGAGTGAGCAACAAAAGGAACATAGAGAAAGAGACAGTTAAAAAAAATGTTAATCTGACAATTTCAGAATAACTGAAAATTTCCATAATTGCAAAGCTCAGAAAATATTGACATGTAAAGTTAAAGCTGGGATAGGCAGTTTTCTGGAAAAGGCAAGTGCAAAAAACCCCCCAAAACACCAGAATTTGAACATGCAGCCCTCCTCCTGCAGCTCTCCCCACTCCCCTCTCTGTCCTAAGGCCCTCCCACCAGATGAGCATGGGTATATATTCCAAATGTAAAAGACCAGGAAATGTCAAAGTGAGACTCATGAAACTTGTACCGTACTAGTTGATAATCTATCCATGTAAAAAAAATTTTTTTCAGCAAATCTCTTCCTCACACTAATATTGTTCATATTAGTCAGCATATGAGTTGGTCTTGCTGATGTATTTTTTATTTTTTAAATAAAACACTCGTGGGGGGCTGGTAGAGAAGGGAAAAAAACTAGTCAACACAACCACAATCGACCGATGGGGCAGGGCAATTGACCTTTCGCAAAGTACCCGCCCCAGAACGGTGCTTGTCCAATCCTACCTTAGCAACGGTCCGTCAAGCTTTCAAACACACAACAAAATGCTGAAACGGTGTGCCTATGGGATCTGCAAATCGGATACTAGATATCTGAAAAGTTTGGAGGGGGTGTAATTTTCTTTCCCTTCCCAAAACCCAGAACGCAAGAAGCGCAATGTCGGCAATAGATTTCGCAGTATAGCAGACCCCATGGCCAGCTTAATCCATCCAAAATCAACAAAAATACCTGTCTGCTCCAAGCTAAGCTTGCTACTAGCTATTATTGATAGCTAATACAGCTAACGTATTATTACTGTTACTTTTACCCACATGTTTTGGTGTTTTCCGGCTACTTCCTGGATAGTTCTGAAATGCTTACGGGCATAGCAACAGTAACTAAGGGCGGCAGGACTTTGCGAAAGGTCAATTGATCACGTACATGCACATCTGCATTTGTAGAACAGCCAATAGGAACGCCCTCTCTCTGAAATGACCCGTGATTGGCTAAAGGCCCCCGTCACAGGCTAGATTTTCTAAAGCCTGAACACAGAGCCAACTGGAGGTGCAGAAGTCTAGTTTTCTCTCAGACCACTTGAATTACAATATGCTGAGAGGTTATTATGGAATTTTTGCCCAATGAGGTAAAAAAAATCTGCCTACCTCAGCTTTAATGAGTTTAGCTCCCCTTTCTTTAGTCTCCTTCTCCTGTAGCTTGTTTCTCAAAACATATGATGCGTGTCTTTATGAAGTCAACCAGAAAAATACCAAAAGCATGTGCACATTTCATATTTACAAAGACTAATCTAACTGGCTGCTTAGATGGCGCCTCCAAACACAAGGCAGTGCAACTGAGCCCTCCCTTCAGAGTGAGGGGACAGGATGAAAGTGATGGGTGGTTAGTAAGGAAGGGGGCGTGAAGAAGTGTGTGTGTGTGTGTGTGTGTGTGTGTTGGCGGTGAAAGTGTTAGAAAGATGCTTTTTGTGCGTGTTTATATGCTGTGGTGGGAGTACTTCAGATACTGTGACAGCAAATGGGCGTAAGAAGCCCCGTGCCCCGGTCCAAGCTTCCAGCCATGTGAGTGTGTACACGTGTGTGTGTTGTGAGTATGTTTGTGTACTCACACAATGGTCTTCCCCACATGTCTGAAGGCCTTCTCCACAAACTCCCTCACACTGTGGACCTCCCCCGTTGATATAACAAAGTCCTCTGGTTCCTCTGTTTGCAGCATCAGCCACATAGCCTGAGCGAGAGAAACAGAGAGGGAGAGAGAGAGAGGGGGGGGGGACAGAAACAGAGAGAGAGAGAGAGAGAGAGAGAGAGAGAGAGAGAGAGAGAGAGAGAGAGAGAGAGAGAGAGAGAGAGAGAGAGAGAGAGAGAGAGAGAGAGAGATTAAACTCACAGACAGATCATAAAGACAGTTCTGGTCTTTGGACTCGGCCCAACATGGTCCTGACAGACAGGAAGTGAACCTGCGACCTCTGAGCGGGTCGTCCGCCTGTACCTCTGTCCTGACGTCACCACCCAGGCTCATGGGATACATACCGTGGGAAAGGAGGACAGAGCATTCCCACAGGCCCATCGTGCTGCTGGCACACAACAGAATACACACATGGCCATAAGCCCATAAACGCACATACACATACACACACGCGCACACACCCACACACGTGCACTTGTATGTGCACATACAGTCGTCTAATAGTCTGCATCAGATAGATGCAGGATATAAAGGCATAACCAGAGATGGTGTGGCGCAAAAGACACAAAAACAGCAACGCTGAACATCACCAGCCCTGGCTTGTTTTTGCCTCCGCTGTCTATTTCCAACTTTCGCGCCCAGGCAGTATTATTCTTAGCCTATATACCCCAGTGAAAGCTGATAGTCCTGGGCCCTGAACTGAGCTGCGCTATATTAAACAGCCAGGGAGAACGTCTGCACAGGGCTCCATAATATTTACGGTGAACCGGAGCCAAGAGGTTAGAGCTGTCGAACCCTCGCACGTCCAGACTGATTGGAATGGCCTCGCCTGGGACACGCAGTCAGACAACAGACAGACGGAGGGACATGTGCACCTCTGCAGTCGCACACATATGAATGAAGCCACAGAGAGATGCAGACATACATACTCAGAGAGAGAGAGAGACATACAGATATACACACAGACGAAACGACAGACACAGACAGGTTACACACACACACACACACACACACACACACACACACACACACACAAATTCCATTTCTGCATTGTAGCCTTCAGAAGGAACTCACATTTCTCAAATCGCACACAGACACATTTTCATGACAAACACATGAATATGAATATTTGTAAAGCACATGAAAACACACTCAAGCACACGCACTCATGCACTTTACCCCCCCCAACACACATATCCATCCACTTACTCCCATAAACACATACAAATGCTGCACACAGACACACATTCACAGATAAACCAAAAGAAAAACATGCAAATATTTCTACACACACACACACACACACACACACACACACACACACACATACACACAAAAACAATCTAGTGCAGAGCTAGAATCCAGACAGGACACCAGAGGTTGGTGGTGAGGTGTGTTGGCTGGATTCTCCTTCTCTTCGACTCCCACTGAGGTGACTTAAACACTGTGGCCTCTGGCTGCCCCGTTCTCTGAAGAGCACATCATCACGTTTTATGTGCTACACTTGGACGTGTGCGGAACAGACGGGACGTGTGTGAGTCTGCGTTGGTGTGTGTGTGTGTGTGTGTGTGTGTGTGTGTGTGTGTGTGTGTGTGTGTGTGTGTGTGTGTGTGTGTATGTGTGTGGGTGTGTGTATCTATCTAGCCACATCAGCACGTTTTATGCGGTACAGTTGGACAGAGCAGAGACTGGCTGTCAGATTCACTCTGCACATTCTATGCTCCTTCTGCTGTAGTACTCAAGCCTGTGAGTCTCTCTCTGCCACACACACACACACACACACAAACACACACACACACACACACACACCCTGCAGAACTGTGAGGCTGCAACAGGCTATATCATTCCACAACAGTGTTTTTCCTTGTGTGTTTCATGTATACTTGTGTTCGCCTACTCTATCTAGTATGTAAACAAAGATACACACACATCTCTGCCCCACTCAAATACACACACACACACACACACACACTGACAGGTCCACACAGACACATACTCGCACACACCAATTTTGATGGAAGGCTCATCTTTGGGGACGGCGGTTCGTCCCATCTGGGGATCGTTTGGGGTCACCTGACTGCTCTACGTTGATGTCTCCCCTGAGCTTGTCCTTTCACCTTTCACCCTCTAACCCCTGATGGACAAACCAGATTCTCACACTACACCCTGAGCCAATGGTAACACTTTTGCGAGTGACTGACACCCGAAGAAACCAATCCGGCAACCTTCTCACGTTCTAGAACAGGAGCACCGACCCTATCAGAGGTCCTTGATTCGTCCCGCTTCATTCTCCTCAAAGCTGATCGCTAAATTAGTCAATCCCACCGGCTAATAACTATATCCCTCCGCTGCCATTTTCTCCAAGGATAAATAACGACGCACAGGTCGTTTAACAGGAAGGGCAGGGAAAAGAAGTATTAAATAAGAAGCAAATTCAAGTTCTGCCCTGAATCAAAACACATCAGTCACTCCCTTGTCCGAGTATGCGGTAATAATTATCACAGGAAAGACTGAAATACTAAACAGTGTGACAACTACACCGTAATAGTATTTTTATCATTTGACTGGCTGCTTATTTGGACTCATAATGAAGCTGCCTTGTTCTCTTCCTCTCCGGACTCGACTGATGAATGTGGAGAACGGAGCGAACTCGATGGCTGCGATGACGGGACTTGGAAGAGAAGCTCGGCTCCTCTCACAGCCAGAGAAAATGTTTACTGCAGGAGCTGAGTGATACGGCCTCTGCTGGTTTTTTCACCAGGAAATGTAATAAATAACACGACGTGTATTTTTCTACTCATTGTAGGGGGAATTAGGCTGAATGGATTTGTGAGGGTTGTGGTTCGGAATTGTAGGCCTGCTTGTCAATAGAGGAGCGGCCAAGAGGGACCCAGTTTGGTCCCTCTATGTCTGCCATTTTGCTCTTTGACCTCTCTATCTATAAATCCTCAGCGCTCCGCGGTGAACGTTACCACCCCGGTGTACTATATCTTACACTCCCCTTCTTACCTCCTTCTCCTCTCCCCTCATCAAGCTTCCCCCTTCTCTCTTTCCTTTATTCCACTCCTTCCTCTGCTCCCCCTATCTTGGGCATGCTTTGCTACATTAGCTATCTGATTAACAGCTCTGAGGTTCAGTAATTCACACTGAGCCTTGCACATCCTGTTCACATGGTCAAAAGGCACCCCCCCAACCCCCCCAATACACATACACACAGTGCCTGACATGAACATATGTCTCCATCAATACCCTCACCTGAAATACGCATTTGCAGAACAAGTGAAGTTAGAATACTGTACGCTATTTTGGGGGATGGGATATATCATATTCAGCCCTGCCATCTGTGTTTTCCTCATCAGTCAAACCAGGCAAGTAGGCCGAAGGAGAAATTAAAGGCTGACTCAGCATGATATGAAGCCGAAGAAACTATGTCCAGGTAAGGTTAAGTTTGGGTCATGACGTGCGGGTCTTACCCTCTTTGTCTCCACGGCCTATCGTCAACTAACAAGAAGGAAAAGTGATCGCTCCTAAACATCTCTTTTACATTCGAACCCATCAGGGGAGGAAAGAGCGCACGATCAGCCACAGAATGTTGCCCTTTGCGCTCATATGGTTTTAGTGTTTGCTCAACGACTTCAGCGAGGTGGACGTTTGCCAACCAGTTATGGACAAGGCTCCGTGTCCAGTCAGCCAATCTGGCATCTAGAAGGCAGAATGGCCAAATAATGGTACAAATGATCCTAGAAAGGCTCAAACCAAGTTCTAAACTAAAACACAGCCCCAGCATAACAGATAATCAGGATCTGCCTGTAAAACTCCCTCCCACCTCCCTATGTCTAGCCTCCCACCTCCCCCATGTCTCAGCTCCCAGGCTGTTAAGGGCCCCTCTCTTCTCCGTCTCTGGCAGCCTGAATACAGCTGACATGTGGAATGGCTCACAGTAAACACTTAATAGAGCTGCTATTAAGGACAGAGAAAGCCATCAGCCCCAATCATGTTGCACTAACGCCATTAACCTGTTGGTTTCACACACACACACACAAGCAAATGCAGTGCATGCAAATTCATTTCAAAAGTACGCAGAGAATCAAAACCAACAACAAAAATTACAAGTAAACTATCAGAAAAAAGCTACCTCCTGGATCATCTGGTTGTATGGCTAGGAAGTGACATATTGGCTTCAGTCACTAACAGTCCTTCAGAAGCACTGCTGCTCTGCCACCATATACTTTACTCTGACAGAATAATATCAGCCATCATCGCCTGGCAGAGGCATTTGGAAAAGCTGCAGGTTCATCAATTCACAACTGCATAGAGATGAGGGTTGGCTTTTCCAGATCATTTGTAGCTTAAGAGGCTCTCGGTAGTGTTCCACAGCCTGCTTGCACAGCTGCCAGACAAGAATGTTAAAGGCTGAAAAATAAGAAGTGCTCTTATTTGGCGTGATCCAGAGATGTCTTGAATGGTAGCAGATGCAGTTCTCGCCTGCCAGCCCCACCTCATACCATTGATAATGAGATTAATGACGTGCACTCATAGTTACGATATCAGTTGTGCACACACATTCGCCCATATATGCATGTGCACAAACCAGAGGCACACATACACACACACACCACACACATGCATTCACAGACATCACTGTATGACGTCCCATTTCAGCTGAGGTACATGGTCTCGATCATGTACGTCATCCATCGCTATTATCAGCTCCATGTTTCAGGCCCACATTCATCATGCCTGCTGCTTCCCGGATATGCCTGCAATCATCCTTAGACATCTTGTACAGAGATTAGGCAAATAGTATTGAAATTACGGCTGCAGAGTGACCTGGGCCTCAGCACTAATACCAGACCCCCAAGAAGATAACTTCTTACTACTGCAGAACGCTACTCTGCTGCTTACACACAGCTATATCTAAATTTGTATTTATCTAATTCACTCTTAGACACAGCTTAGTTTAAATCTGGACATTTCATAGAATGACAGAGACGGCACATGAGGAAGTTTTACTTCCTTCCTGTGTGTGTTCTTCCAAACACTCAGTTACAATGAACATGAATAAGGTCTCGTTCTTGTACATGTTCTTTAATTTCCCTCGGGATCAATAAAGCATCTATCTATCTATCTATCTATCTATCTATCTATCTATCTATCTATCTATCTATCTATCTATCTATCTATCTATCTATCTATCTATCTATCTATCTATCTATCTATCTATCTATCTATCTATCTATCTATCTGTCTGTCTGTCTGTCTGTCTGTCTATCTATCTATCTATCTATCTATCTATCTATCTATCTATCTATCTATCTATCTATCTATCTATCTATCTATCTATCTATCTATCTATCTATCTATCTATCTATCTATCTATCTATCTATCATCTTAGTCTTGAATCACTGGTCATATTTCAATATAAGCTAAAACTGACAGTGATCTTATATTCAACGTAAGACAATATGATGGGTTTTTAATACCTACTCTGACCTTGCCCTGAGAGATCTGTTCCTTTTGTGATAAAACTGGCCCAATAATCTCTGGCTGATATGGATTTCCTTGCAACTGGCATCGACCTATCAATCAAGCCCTGTTTGGTAAGCAAGCAATAAGCTGGTAGATGTGAAGGAAGGGGCAGATGGCACACAGCAGCAGCACTAGCAGCAGCAGCAGCACTTAGAGAGCTTACACTGATAGCCGTTTAACAGATGGGTGTGTTTGGCACACAAGTGAATGCAGGGTAGATAAAGTTACATGCGAACAAGTGCCCAGTCATTGATACTGCATTGTTTTGTGTGCCTGTGTACGTGTGTGTGACCATGTGTGTGAAATGTGTGTGTGTGTGTGTGTGTGTGCATGCGATACAACATTCCATAACAGCGCAGGATAATCCTAAATACAGGATTAGAAAGGACAAGTCTGACAGCTTTCCCCTGCGATCCTGCACTCAAAAGATGCCTTTGTTCTTTGTATGTATGCGGTGATACGCATAGCAGATCTCAACACACGTATGAACACACACACACACACACACACACACACACACACACACACACACACACACACACACACACACACACACACACACACACACACACACACCTGGCCTCAAGGATGTGTCAAGGTGCTCGTAACTCTTGTCAATACGCAAAGCGCCAAGTCAAAGACCCAGGTGATACGCATCCTCCCTGCTTCTCTAAACAGCTAAACAAGGTATCGAATGACTCCACAGGCCAGCCCACACAGTACCGACACACAATCCACTTCAGTACAGACGTTTCGACCTGGGCCAAGAGTGTGCACTTCTATCCAAGTCAACAGAGTCATTTCCCTCTTCAGTGCCTTTTGATGGTCTAATTACCAGTGGGACAGGAAAGGAATTCAAAGATTGGCAAACTACGCCACAAACAATACAAAGCTCAAGGCAGGTCGCTATTCTCACTGACAGCAATAACTGCACCTTTTTCTGAAATAAACAGAACTTGTCATCGCCAGAATAGTACGTACAAAGCACACCTCAGAATGCAAACTACTAGATGTGAATTTTAAGTATATTTTGAACACCGGTTTTGGCTGACTGATGGCATGATTAGCTCTAGATGGCGAATATAGATAAAATAGCGATATTCTATTTTAATACAAGTGCACTGTTATATGAAAGCTAGGGATACAGGAACATGTCTGGGTTTTCCTTATGAGATAGTTTCAAAAGACGCCGACTGTACCCGATACCTGGTTCGGGTTGGTGAAACCAGTTACGAGGCGAAGAGGCAGAAAAAGCCCACCAAGATGGCCACCGGCGTGCTCACATGATGAAGGCTCCTGATTGGATAAGGTCTCGTTCTCTGGTTAATTTTTCTCTCTTTTTTTTTGTGTTGTGTTTTTTTATGTTTTGTTTTTGTTTTTTTTCTTATGAATTTACCCACTGCTTTTCTCCCTTCACCCACTATGTCTTGGTTTTCTAGAACCTGTCGGATCTGTTTTAAATGTCTCTCTCTATGTGGACCTATGCGGACCTCACAATCCCAGTTGGTCTTTCATTTGAGTACGTGGAAGGACAGGGGGAGTCGGATTTGGCCGAGCTGTGAATGAGAACAGACAAGAGCGGTGGAGACCAGGCCATATCAGGCCAGACAAAACCAGAACGCCTGCTTTCCAACCTCCTCTGGGTGAATGCAAGTATGGACCTAAATTATTCAATTTAGGTAGACTTTCTCACACATTACTGCAAACACACACACCCACACACACACACACACACACACACAAGCACAAAGATATGCGCGCACTCATATACACGAACACACACCCACACACATACGAAAACGACATACCAGTATGCATAGTTAACTTTCCCAGGCTCCACCTTAGGGAGCACTCATCATCCAAATGGCTGCTATGGAGCTGTGATTTTTAGCAGGACAAAATTTTTTTTTTCCCTTTTACCCCTATTTTTAGATATGGCTGAAACTATTACTCCCCCTGCCGCGCCTCTCTCCTCCTCTCCCTTGCCCCTCCTTTCTCCCGTTGTGTTTTGACCAAAAAAGTCAGAGACTGCAGCATTTTTCCTTGTCAGACAGAGACTGTCTGGACATCAGTGGAAGACAGACGAGGCTATATTTACACACTGACCTCACCCTGAAAACACACACACACACACACACACACACACACACACACACACACACACACACACACACACACACACACACACACACACACACACACACACACTCTTACACTACGTATACACACTGTGTAACATTGTCGAGGATGACGCACAGATGACCGCACCTAGATGCTGTCTGCTTTATGGTCACTGTGAGCGTGTTCTTCTGGCTGGGCCTTGCAGCAGCGGTTGGCAGGCGTCGAGCGACATTCTCACCGCCACAGTCCGGTTCTGCTTCGCTGAGACACACAAGACTGAAGAAGAAGCTATTTTGTCCCGATCAACGGGTTAAACATAGCGTTGGGCTCACTCACAGTCAAAAAACATCTCGTCACAGTACAGCTCTGTTTCTCGAACCGTCCATTCACGTGACAAAAGTACCACCGTGTTTTAGTAGGCGCGGGCCTGTAGGAGAGGAGACAGTCAACTCCCCTGGCCAAACGTCCTGGAAGAGACCCGGAAGATTCCTTTTTTTTACATCTTATAGACACACAGGGATGAGGAAAAGTCAAGGATGAACGCTCATTCTCTCAACGCAATGAAAAATACGCACATTCTGTCTGTGAAACCTGACCCGATCCCCCTGATATCAATATGAAAGTGTTTGTACAGCTAAACATAGCCACACACGCACACACACACAAACACACACACACACACACTCAGGGAAGTATACACACACACACACACACACACACACACACACACAGGGAAGTATACGCACACACATGCACACACACACACACTCAGGGAAGTATACACACACACACGCGCACACACATGCACACACATAGGGAAATATATATATACACACACACGCACGCACGCACGCACGCACGCACGCGCGCACGCGCGCACACACACACACACACACACACACTCAGGGAAGTATACACACACACACACACACACGCACACACACATAGGGAAGTATACACACACACACACACACTCGCTCACTTGAACTTGATGTTG
Organism: Lampris incognitus; assembly: GCF_029633865.1. NCBI lineage: Eukaryota > Metazoa > Chordata > Actinopteri > Lampriformes > Lampridae > Lampris > Lampris incognitus. Next base: position 72,128,752 of record NC_079213.1, on the reverse strand, counting down.
ACCTCTGGCTGCATGAACAGTTAGTCTTCAGTAAACAATCTTTCCATGGTTTCGCCAGGGGGATTGTAGGCGTCCCATAAAGACTGTCATTCACTATTTAAGCCTAAAACATACACCCCAACTAGGGGAAGGCCGAACACACACACACACACACACACACACACACACACACACACACACACACACACACACACACACACACACAGTTTGTGTATGCATGCAAGTGAGCACCCGCTCACACAAGTGCCCGAACACTGGCCCCAGTTGTGTAGAATGTGGACAGAGCTGCTGTTTTCTGGGCCCGATGATAGCGTCATTTTTACACCGTGAGAACATGAGGAACACATTTCTCCAAGGAGTCGTCTCATTCATTGTGGGTGTATTTCTATGTTTGGGGGAACAGGAATAGGAACACACACACGAACACACACGCACACACATACACACAAACTCTAGACACACCAGAATTGAAAATAGTAGCAGATGTGATGGGTGATAAGTGCGTCAGATATGCACCGTAAGACTTCACCACCATCACCTCCATCTCCACACCACACACACACACACACACACACACCACTGACTGAAGGAGGGTAGCAGTAGTTGTGGCATGAGCTACAGAACGAGTGAAGCTCCACCAGAAGGGACATTATTTATTTTGCCCTCTTTGAAAGGAGAGGAAGAAAAACAAACACAAACAGGGGGAGAAGAGAGGGCTGAATGCTGCTTCTCAACTCAAGTGACCTTCTTACTGTTTAGTTATATTTATTTTTCTCTCACCATATACCACATTTCCACTACTGCACTATCACAGCAATAACTTCCGAACTAACTTCCTATGATAAAACAAACCCAAAAAACGTCACGACAAGTGATGGATATGTGTGTGTGTGCGTGCGTGTGTGTGTGTTTGGAGATATTTACATTATTTTCAGGGCAGAGGGAGGATGTGTGTTGTATACAGGCAGAGCTATCAGTGATCGTGTATCGTGATTAGCTGTAATAGTGTCCGACCCTGAGAAATTGAGCCAATTTGGAACAATGGAGCTGTACACTTTTATTTTCAGCCTTCCCATGAAATTATAAGCTGTGATAATGCCACGGACACCGAAATCAAAACAGTCCTCTGGTGTGATTTGTTTGTTTGTCGAGTAAAGGTATGAGTGAGACAACAGCTGCATTGCAAAGGTGCGATTGGAGTATGATTGAAAAATAGAATAGTATTTTTTTTCCTCCCCAAAAGGCTGAAGTGAGAAACCACAAACAGGGAGGAGAGTACTCTGTAGCATGAGTCGCAGAACGAGTGAAGCCCCACCAGAAGCTATAGCATGGCTGTCAATCAATCAATCAATCAATCAATCAATCAATCAATCAATCAATCAATCAATCAATCAATCAACCAGTCAATCAACCAGTAAATCGATCAATCAATCCTATCCAATTGCATTTCCAGATTTCCTCAATAGGTTGAGGTTGAACCTTGACCCACATACACATAACCCCTAACCCCTGGGCTGATGCATAGGGCTGCGCTGCTAGAAGGGGACTCAGTTTACGCCGTGGGCTGGCCCGACACATATCATACTCATAAACAGTCTGGTACACCCCACTCCATCTGTCCCTCACAACTGTGCCTACTTTTCTCTTCGTTTCCGAGCGTGCGGCTGACTAGTGCTGTGCACAGTTGTGTACCCGAACGCACATGTGAGTGCCTTTGCTGTGAGTATATTCCATCATGCACAGGCCGGCAGGGCTGAGTTTCTCTGATTAGATTCGAGGTCCTACTATAGTGATCTCATATGAGATGCTATCAGGCTGTTTACAGCCACTCTGCTCCCCAGTGGCCACTAGAGTGTTTACAATTTGTACAGTCAAGAGCAGGTGTGCTATGAGATAGAGAGATTTGCGTGTGTGTGTGTGTGTGTGTGTGTGTGTGTGCATAGATGTGTCATTAGTAAGCACGGCAGGTGGTCAAACTGAATAACTCTGCAGCCCATTTCGAGGGAACTGGATCCTCTCCCCCTCCCCCCTTTCTTCCCCCCTTCCACTCCCTGTCGCTCCCCAGCTCCAGGTGAGAGAGCGACTCTCTCCCTCGTAGTGAACACAGGGTACAGACAGAGGCCTGGCCAGTAAACTTTAACGGTATTTTGTCACATATTTAAGAAAGCTGTTACTGCATTTATGGAGGTGCAGGGGCCCCGGGCGAGGCCATGGCTGCCGTGGAAACCAGAGACATCTTGGATCGATTAGTGATCATGGGAGGGAGCACGAGGCCCTTATCAGCTGACACTAACATGGACAGAGGGCACAAAAGTCAACACATAAAACAATCACTGGTCCTGGTACGATATACTTTCAAAGACAGTGTGTGTTTTCATACGTGTAGAATAAAAAGAAGAGCGCTAGAACGGGAGGAAGAGGATGAAAGGGAGGGAAAGGATGCCTGACCATTTGAAAGATGTTCGAGGCAAATTGTAGATTATGTGTTAGCTGGGAACTTGTGTTTCTTGTTTGTACGCACGCTGAGACAACACTGATAAACTAATGAGAGAGAGATTGAGATAAAGAGAGAGAGAGAGAGAGAGAGAGAGAGAGAGAGAGAGAGAGAGAGAGAGAGAGAGAGAGAGAGAGAGAGAGAGAGAGGAGGGGTAATATGTGTGAGATTGTAAGAACAACAAGGTCTTTGGGGACGGCTGGGAAACTGCACATTTAATATTTTCAAATAACATAAAATGCTCATAACAAAATATTTGAAAAACAGATAAAATCCCCCTTTGCCCCATCCTCTTTATCTCCCTCTAGACTGATTGTTGGTTCATTAACGTTATCTGACCACGACAGCAGCGGTGCTGAAACACACACAAACACGCAACACTTCCTGAAACACGCGGGCGCACACTCCATTTCCTGTGGGCGTTTGCCACTGTCGCCATGCCATCGTGTAGCTCCGTGATACTCATGTGTGTGTGTGCAGGTTTTGCTTCTGATCCAACACTACACCAGCTGATTTCACCATCTGCACACCTCCAACCAGACTGGGGAGGACCGATCAGTTCAATCTAGGCCGGAATGAAAACCTTGATGCACATGGCTGTCCTGGGCACAGGACTGAGTATCAGTGGCCTAGTTCATATCCTAGCACCCTAATAAAGATACCACAGTGGTGGAGAGAGTGGGGAGAGAAAGACTAAAAAAAACAGAAGATAGTGATGGAGTCAAAGGTCAGGGACTGAAAGCAGAGAAAAGGGCATGTAATGTAGCGACAGACAGACAAGAAAATAGAGGGGGGGGGATCAGGCATGACCAACAGTATTAGGCTCATTACTCAAAGTAATGGGTTACTTGTTAATCCTTTCAGAAGTATTACATCATTAATGTTACATTACTGTTTCAATCACATCCCCAAAAAGCATTCCATCACAATCCATCGTCCCATGATCACACTCCATTACTGTGTGCTTCTGTGTCATTAATCAGAGTAACCTAATAGTGTAATGCTGCAAGGAGGCAACACAGTCAGAAAACTTGAATTACTACTGTTTCCTAACTATTCTATCCTTGCAACCCAGATCAATGTCACGAGTCAATCCCACTGACCTTTGTCAGAGATTGGATACAGCATCGTTCTCATCGGGAGCAACTAAAAAATAAAAACGGGCCAATTCAAAATGTTGACAGTCCAGTTACAGCTCTGGAGACTAATCCAAGGAGGCTCTGTAACTGAGATGCAACACAACAGGCGGCAGAGAGAGCGATTTTCCCCCCCTTCTTTTTCTCCCCAATTGTATCCGGCCAATTAACCCACTCTTCTGAGCCGCACTGGTCGCTGCGCCACCCCCTCTGCCGATCTGGGGAGGGCTGCAGACTACCACGCGCCTCTTCTGATAGATGTGGAGTCGCCAGCCGCTTCTTTTCCCCTGACAGTGAGGAGTTTCACCAGGGGGACATAGCACGTGGGAGGATCACGCTATCCCCCCCCCCCCGAACAGGCGCCCCGACCGACCAGAGGAGGCGCTAGTGCAGCGACCAGGACACATACCCACATCCGGCTTCCCACCCGCAGACACGGCCACTTTTGTCTGTAGGGACGCCCGACCAAGCCGGAGGTAACACGGGGATTCGAACCGGCAATCCCCGTGTTGGTAGGCAACAGAATAGACTACCACGCCACCCAGATGCCCTGGAGAGAGGGATTTTAATGTCAACAGCCAATGCAAGTGTGCAAGTCACACACTTTGCCTGCATCATGTGACTCTCTTTTTCTATTATTTGGCTTCCTTAACATAACTAAAACACTCACCACTGTTGACATTATCATTTCTGATTCTGCGGCATGGCGTTGGATCAGTCTACATAGCTGTTATTGGACTTGTTGAAATTGCTCTCAAAGAGAGGGACGCCAGACCCTATCTCTGACAAAGAGCAAAGTGGTTGACTCACAAGGTAGGTCTGGCATAGAGGACTGCATTGGGATCGGGGTCCCGCAGGACTGCAAATCTCGCGGGAGCGGGCGGTTTTAATTTTGCTGCGGGCGGGAGCGGGAGGTCAAAAAATAAACTGCGGGTCCCGTGATTTAGCTAGTGCTAACAAGAAAGATGGAATCAACAAATTAAGTTGAAAATAAACTCAAAGTTGGTCATTACAATACAAAAACAAAGCAAGGAAGTCTGATATTCGGAAAAATTTCTCAGCTGTGACAGACAAAGATGGAAAAGAACAGGACTTTGTTAGCTGCGACAAATGTGCAAAAGTGTTGATGTACAACAGGTACAAGTCTGGTCCCTCTGGATTGAGGTGACATACCTGCTCCGTTCTCCCCGGTCAGAGTAAGCTGTCTTTCAAAGATACAGCACTTGTCCTTGCACATATTAAACAAGATATAATCCAGAAATGTGTCGCACTTTGCTGTAGAGTCATTCGGCCGTATGACTCCATCGCTGGGAAAGGCTTTGCTGACATATTTCAAGATGTTGTTAATGGAGTCGCTAAATATGGCAAATTTGATGTAAAAGATGTTTTGCGGCCTCACCCAACCGCTGTACCCATACATGTGGAGGGGAGAGCTCAGGCACTGCAGGCGTCAGTGGCAACGGAGATAAAGCCTATCATCCAAACATGGACGTGCCATCACAACAGATATATGGACTGAGGGTTACCACAGAACATCATTCATATCCAGCACCATCCATTACACAAACAATCACTTCGGTCTCGTTTGGTGTTGTCTGCAGCTCCCTTCGAAGATGGTGTGTCAAAACCAGGAGAGAACACAGGAACCTGCCGTTTGGGAAACTCTGTGTGGTGGAACCGACGCGTCACTGCTTAGTTGGCCGTGTTGTGTTAGTCACTGACCGTGGAGCCAACATAGTTGCTGCCCTTATTTATTTCTATTTGTTTCATTTTTCATCAGCTGAATAACAAACTTTGCAAGGCAGTCGATTCGTTTTTCAGCTGCATTTAACGGTGCAGTATTTTTGATGGTACATCAAAGTGTCATGTATGAACGCAGAGGAGAACAGAATAGAGGAGCACTACTCCTGATCAGTGCATTAAAAGACACAGGGACATGTAAAAAGCTCGGCAAAGCAAACCACATAAGTCCTAAAATAACAAGTCAAATAAATACAGTTTAATTTCGCCTTAGAATAGGTATACTTATCGCACTGGAAGATCTGTAATTATTGCACTAGTATCTATGTAATTATGTACTAGAACGTAATTTTGCTCCACTATTGCTGACAGGTATGCATCCCTTTATTAATAGTACACAGTAAAATAATGTGTTTTCTCTGCGGGACAGGAAAAGACACAAAATCAATGGAATTCTACTGTGCGGGCCTGAACGGTCAGAATGTTTGCGCGAGCGGGCGGGAGTGGACAAGCACATTGTAGGTGCGGGTGGTAATGGTCAGAATTCCAGCGGGAGCGGGATTAAGAAAACAGTCCCATGCAGGGCTCTAGTCTGGCACACAAAGCTATAATCATCCACATATCTTTGCACAATTTTGGGATTTTTTTTTCAGTGCTGTGATGTTTCTAAGGTGTTAGAAGTTTTGGTGATACTTCATTTGCAAAAACGCACACTAACATGGTGAGTATGCCTTTAACTGAAGGGGGGGTAATTGTAGATAAAACATATTTCACCATCTAGCCTGTCAACATTTCAGCATAGCCGGACTTCTCTTCTTTGCCTGCTGAAACATATAAACACAGACATATATTGTCAGGAAGTTAAACTAAATTAGAAGCAGATTCTCCTTTTTGTCCAGATGAGACACTCCTACATGCCTACAAATTGATGCCGTAACCATGAACCTTGCACAACGCCCTTTCTCTTCGCCCTGTTTGTTCTGTCATTCTTCAGATTCCCTTCTCATTTATGCAGAAACTAACCCAATACTGAGGAGATAACAACAGAATCGTGATGGAGGAGTGCAGATGAACCACATCTGCATAGTCTCATCAAAATAATTCACATGGTCACTCTGAGGGCACACACACACAGACATGGGCACCTATAATACATAGACAGGCTCTCCTTCTCTTGGCCCACCAGAGGTGTGCGTTTCAGAATGTCCCTGTAATGTAACCAACGTGGAAGATGAGCGAGTAGTGTAAGCAGTACAAGAATACGCATGTGTGTTTACTGAACACAGTGCCTCCTCATGTTGAGTTTCGGAAACAGATGCCTTGCCCTTGGCAATGAGGTACAGAGAATAGAGAGAGAAGGCTGTGAGTGGGAGAGATGTGAGAGCAGAGCCTCTGTTTAACTTGGACCTTTTCATGAGGCCCACTGCTGTCCTGTGGCTGTTGTTCCACAGACAGAATACAGACAGGGGTATAATATAGGGTTGAGGTTTGGCCCAGGTAAATTCTTCACAGGCAAGAATCTTAATTCCATGTACTCCCAGTAGGACCTCCACATCTTAAGTGAAAAGACCCATTAGTTTAGAGTTTGGCTTTTAGGCTTGCCAATAGATTGGCCTAGATAGACCAACATCAGACTTGCGCACCCTCACTGCAAAGGTGAAAGGAACTCTCTGAGGGTAAGCTGTGGGGGTCATATTACTCAGTGAACTTGTATCTAAGAGGAGTATAGAATACAAACCTCATTCTTCATCACTGTAAACATCTTGGCTTATGAAAACCGGATGTCCGCAGATTGTATATCGTTGTACCTGAGTGTGAAGAATTACTTGAAGGCTACTAGCGCTAGCTGAATCTGAGCCGCTATGATGGGAGAGACAACAAAAACAGTGCAATATAATCATTTGAAGCGATTAAGTCCTCGCCGCTTACTATATTGAATCGACATTCTCCTGCTCACAGTCTTTCCCACAGCACCTACACGTACCAGAATCCATTTCGCGTAAGCCTCTGTATCGCCATCCATAAAATCCTCTGTGCTAGTGTTGTGGGACATCATTTCCACCATCGGAAATGTGGCTTAGCCAAGAGAATGAGGATGTGTTTTTTTTTTTTTTTAATGGTGTTTAGAGTACATTAGAGTATTAGAAACCCTGCTAGGCTGTAGTTTTTCCTGTTGCAGACTGACATCACGATATGTCACTTGGCGGCCAGGAAAAAAAACTCGGATTCACTGTCGAGGTGCAGAAACGATCAGGAACAATTGCAGGTGTTCTTCATGTGCTATCCCTGTCGCAGATAGACTAAGATAATGTTGAAAATGGGCAAATTTTCCCTTTAATGAATACCCGGTTCTTAGAAGTTTGGAACTGGTTCTAAGTCAGAACCAGTTCTCGATACCCACCCCAATTGTGACACTATGGTTTAAATGTTCGAAGATTGGTGAAGAATAGCAGCCCTCTGCAAAGGTGTAAAATTATCTTCTTACAGTTATATTCTATACCATAAGCTCAAGACAGTCAGAGGCACAATATAGCGAAATGGAGAGTTTAATGAATCTCTTCTATTCTATCGACTTCAATCCCTGCTTTCCCACCTATATCTCATACTTCTTTCTCCTCTTCCATCTCTCACCCCCCATTTGCCCCTTTGCTATCTTTTTCTGTCCTTCCTGTCTCCTTTTCCCTCCTCTTTCTCCCCTTTCGTCGTCCCAATTATGTTGGGAGATGTGATGGATCTACCTGAATCTGTGATGGTGCCTCAGGGTGTTGTAAGTTAGCCCCTATGCTATTACCCTAGCCTTTCCTGTGGAACTACAGCAGGAATAATTAGAGGAAGTCTTCATCACAAGGGACAGCCCACTTCCTTCACAGAGAAACAGAGACAGGGATTGAGTGAGGGAGGGAGAGAGAGAGAGAGAGAGAGAGAGAGAGAGAGAGAGAGAGAGAGAGAGAGAGAGAGAGAGAGAGAGAGAGAGAGAGAGAGAGAGAGAGAGAGAGAGAGAGAGAGAGAGAGAGAGAGAGAGAGAGAGAGAGAAAAGGAGCGAGAGAGAAACCCTTGGAAAACTGGTTACCCATCAGGGGTGTAACTCTGGTGTTGGCAGTTAAAGCTGGGAGGTAATTGTGAAATATATGAGAGAAAATAGAGGACATCATCCTTCTATTCAAAACAGAGATTTTCTTTCCTTGTCTCTTGCAGAAAAAGCATCAAGCATTTAGTATGACGTCTTGTCAAAGTTTGTAAAAGTTCAATTTTCACTTAAGTGTAACAGCTAATAGTAAGTGCAAGGCTGGAGAAGAAACAGGTGTGCAAATGCTGGATGTATGTAGATGTGTGTATACTGGAATACTGTAACCTGGAAACTCATGGTTTCTCCATCATGGTACATTAGGATTTCTGTCAAACTCTCAATATAGCAGCATAAATCAGTGAAACCACTTAATATTTCATCTGGTGCTCCTGGCTACAGACATGGGTGTACAGTATGCAAGCATGAGTTTCCACCTTTTAAGCTGTATGAGTATGCATAAATATTCTTACTAGTGAACAGACACATGCATGCCTGCCCACACACACACACACACACACACACACACCACAGTGTTTAGGCACAAAAAGAATTACTCAAAGATTTTCATTGATCCAACCATGTGCTCTGACAGGGCTACAAAAGTCTTTCCATCTTCTATGCAACAGCTTCAGAACAATAGGGCCAGTGTGATCTGCTAGTGAGGTATGTCACTTTGACAAAACCTGTCATTCATACATTCTCTTTCTTTCCTCAAAACACACACGTTTCCTGTCTTTCTTATAAACACACACGCACACACACAGTTATGCACAAAAAAACCATATATATGTTTTTTCACACACACACACACACACACACACACACACACACACACACACACACACACACACACACACACACACACACACACACGTGTGTGTGTCCAAAATCCTGTATTTACACATAAATTGGAACACTTCCACGTATGCAAACATTTGCACAAATTAGCCAGAAACAAACACGTAAAAGCATTTATCTGTAAGCTAGTGACAGTTAGCAGGGAGCAAAAATGACAGTTAGCAGGGAGCCAAAAAAAAAAAATGGCCCCCAGGCACACAAGCTTAGAATTATGGGAAATATTTTCCTTCCTTTTGCAGACACAATTGCCCAAGGGTGTTTCCCTGAATCTAAATATTGTAAGAATCCTTTGTCTTGATAAGGTAACAGTTGAGACTCAAAGCGATGCAACAGCTTGCACGAGGCATTCACAAAAGCAAAGCCTCATTAAATTTAATCTGCATCAATGATAAAAAAATGTCCATCTGTATTTAGTATGTGAGTTGTACATTTATGTACTTATGATGGTTTGAGCTATTTATCACACACAGATATTCGCTGGTGGAAACCACATTGTGGTTAAAGTATGAATGGCCATCTCTGTTGGATTTTTTTTTTTTTTTTAGTCATTTGTGCTAAGGCAATTTAATGTACTACTAATTGGTATGATTTTAACCAGACGGTGATTTCAAAGATTTGCTAAACTTGGTTGAATTATTTCCACATATTAATGATTTAATACAGAAAAGAGAAAACAAATTAAAAATTGTATAGGAACTCTCACCCGCCTATTTCATGAGCAGCTCTTACTTTATGTCCATTCTCAGAGAGAGAGAGAGAGAGAGAGAGAGAGCGAGAGAGAGCGAGGGGGGGTGTCGGAAGCAAGGAGAGATACAGGAAAAGAGACAGTGAGAGTCAGGGAGAGTTAGAAGAGTGACAGGATGCAGAACTGAATGGATTTGACCTTTGGGGTTGGTGCTATAGAGCCAGACCAGCCTCTTGACATACCTGAATTAAATCCTTGTTAGAAGCCAATTAAGCAAAATACTAATCCAGGCCAAATTAAACAACCCCCCCCAATCAGCAGCGCTTTCTTCTACCAAAATAAAAATGATGAGAGATCAAATTGAATGTGAGAAAGCTGATCTCAACCATCTTTTTTTCCCCCTGTGTGTGTGCATGTGAGCGTGTGTGTCTGAGCAGCTGAGGAGCTGGTTCCCAGGCCATGGACCACCGGAGTGAGAAGTCCCAGCTCAACAGCAGTAAAAGCAGCAGCCCCAGGCCCTGTAAAACAGGCAGGCTGAAAGGCCAGAACTGGATCAGGTCTCCTTTCAGCAAGATGGTTTATATGAGGTGCATGAGGGAGCCGCATGTGAAGGTAAAGGGATGTAATTGTTGGCATTCTAATGCCCTGGATGCATAAAGCCAGTGACCATAAGAGGAGACAAGGCCACATGGAAGTGATTAAGCTGTGCTGATAAGCATCTCTTTTTCTCACTGTCTTTTTTCTCTCTCCTTAACTCTTCCAAATACCCTGTCTCTCGCTCACATTTAAGCCTTAACCCAAACAACAAATTATAAAAGGAGATGCAAAGCAGGCATCTACAGATAAGCATCGCTCTATGCATGCGCGCATGCACACACACACACACACACACACACACACACACACACACACACACACACACACACACACACACAACTGAACAGCACCTGCTAATGACAGCATGTAGGTGTGGTGAAAGTAGCAGTTAAATCGGTAGTTGTATTCATGCCACATGGTCCGATGCAAAAGTGTTGGTGAGTGCAGGACTAAACACTGGGATATACACGCACAGCTTAACACATGGAATCACTGTGTACTTGTGTCAAGGATAAGAGTGGCAGGAGTATATAGTGAAAGACAGAGAGACAGAGACAGGGACAAAAGGAGAGAGACACAGACAGATACAAACAGACTGAGATGTGAATGTGCATGTGGTCCTGCATACAATAAGCACGTGTTCATATGACGTGTGGCCCTAGGAATGTTCTCTCAGGTCTGATGACTCTGTTTTATATATAGCATGTGGTCATGGAAAGCTGGCCATTTAATATGTTGGCTGAATTGTGTTCTTTTTTGCCTCCCTGCCCACTGTCACTGTGCCACGGGAGCAACATTCACAGTCCACAGCATTCACAAACATTCCACGCTGTTCCTCCTTCACGAGGGTAATTTATTCTTGGATGGTCCGCAATTTCAACTTTCGCTTAACAAGAATAATATATTTTTGACCAAACTAAATGAATACATAATAGTCATGCAGCAATTTCGAGTATGTCACAAACCACCAGAATAACACTGCATGGCAGACCACCATCATTGATTATATCAGTTTTACCAAATAGCAAAATTGGAACAGCAAACTTGTTGCTACGCTGGATGGCGGCTTGTTCCAACAAAAAAAAAACCTTCCCCACAGCATAAATGGTAGGTCTCACTCAACACTTCACTTTCTGTCAAACAATGTTTCGTAGTAAGTGTTGAGTGTAAATTAACACCAAATATCCCTCTGAGGAAGTCGCCTAGCTGAAATGTAAGAGTGGTGTTGGTCCTGATAAACTCCTCCTCAGCAGAAAAAGACCATTCCTGTCTCTTCTATCATCCATCTGCGATAGTCACTGCAGTAAGTCCTCTTGGTAAAAAGTCATCTGGAATTGACATGCCCTTACTTGAGTACCTTGGTTCGTCACTAAGTCCCATTATTTTGGCCACTGCTTCTCTAACAGACAAGCGTCACTCAGCTGCCCTTTTTGGTCTATAAAGGAGAAGAGAGGCGACTTTAAAAAGGTAAGCGAGAAGGACAAGGGCAGGGGAGAGCAGTTTACAGTGCTCATTATATGCCAAAACATCAGACACATTGTTACTGCTCAATACCACAGAAAGGCCAACCAATACAAATAGATGTGGGTGGGGTGGAAGTCCAACTTACACACTTTCTGCACTGCTGCCATACATTGGTTCCGCTACTAAGAGCCATTTTGGAAAAGCATGCAGTACTAATATGCCATAGTTGCAGGGGGAGGGGAAGGGCCCTCTACAATAAAATGACTACCACTGCATCTACAGCCTGAGTATGATTTACCCATCATGTAAAATATGTGTCGAGTCTCTCTCAAAGGGGTACAGCCATGCGTTTATCCAAACTGCACATTAGACAATTCAAAATGAATAGTACTAAGATTCAACCTGCTTGTTCATTAGAGGAAAATGGTATTAATGAAGGTACATTTACAGTGCTATGCCATGTGGCGCACACTTAAATTCATATCCCTCTGCTTTTCAATATAGTGGGATGAACATCAGAAAGGATGGGCTGACCAAATTCATATGTCTCCTACATATGGACCTTCTATACTGTACATTACCACATGATACTACAAAGCTCCAACTTCTTTCAACCAGAAGTTCTTCTGCTTTATTCGTTTGGGATACAAATTAAGTGACATATAATATTGCCCTGGGCCATGTGATTATGAAACCATAGTACTCATATCATGCGGTAACCCCTCAGAAGTGAGACCTGTTACCTATATTTTGGGTCTCAAACCATGATTTACACAACACTGCCATAAACTAATTCAATCGCCACAGAGCAGCAACTGAAGGTTTTCTTTCCAGACGCCGTGCCAAACCAGTATCTCTCCACAGTGATGGATTTCACTACCACACCTGTGTGCAACTTCCAAATTTCTCCACTATATTAGTTCAACAGGTAGTTTAGTCTACGTGGTTTGAATTTGAAGCATACATTACTGCTATGTATGCACTCTTAACGATTCCCCTTTGGAATGTCTTTGTCTATTTTCCAAAGAGAAACCATATCCCCTGTATTCTTGCCTTCGTTAGGCCATCGCTGAAAGCCAGAATGAGCCCAGCTCGCCCCGCGCATACCTCCTGCACCACTCTTATTGGAAAACTGGGATACTGCTCAGAGGAAATGCCAGGCATATTCCTAAAGAAAAAAAGGGAGTAATCTAGACATTGAAGTCAAAGAAGAAACTATATTAAGTTAAAATTAAAGACATTTTTGTCATATTCAATTCATAAAGTCAAAAATCAGAATCACATGGGGTTATCCGTGCAGCAGACAAACAGAGGCGATGGGTGATACTTTCAGCCTGGTTTGAATAGAGCTATGATAGCTGCAGACACAAATAGGGTACGTGATTGTGTGTGTCTGTGAGTATGAGTAGGAAGTCTGTTGTGACTTGTGAATGGTGCAGACACTAAGTGACTGACATTAGATCCAGTCTTTGCGGGTAGCTCCACTCGCGTGCCACATCACATGTGTATGTATGTGCACGCGTGAGTAAGTGGGTGATTGTATTCACTTCCAGAGGTTGCACCTGTGTCGTATAAATCCGCCAAGAGCTTGCTCCTGTAGCAAAGCTACATTTCCAATAACAGTCACAGAGAGGGCTCGAGGCAAAGGGTGGAGAGATGGCTACTGTACATTGCAATAATAGAGCACAGCTGTGTGTGAGAGTGTGCAAGTGTGTGTGTGTGTGTGTGTGTGTGTGTGTGTGTGTGTGTGTGTGTGTGTGTTTGCATGCAGAGGCATATGGGAATGCGTGTGTACATCCTTTCCATGTGTGCACGTGTGTATAATGGTTGTCAGGGGGGCTTCCACAGACAAGCGTGTGGAAGAGAGAAGGTTGACAAGCGGCTCGTAAATTTAAGAAATTGGCCTTTGATTGTGTTTGGCTGCAGCTGAAACAAAGCAAATTACTTTTTGATGGACTGAGAGCTGGGGATGAATAAAATCTCAATCTGTGTCACTGAATACTCTACCTTTATCCTTCATACCCTGTATTCTAACTACCCAGCTGTCCCAGGTATCTGACTTGAGGTCGGCATGTCTGAGAGGGAGAAAAAGTAGCATACACAGATGTACCGAGAAAGGGGGACAGAGAAGGGGAGAGAGAGAGAGAGAGAGAGAGAGAAAGAGAGAGCATAGGAGCCGGCTGTGTGAGGGCCCTGATTGCCTCTCTGTTTTAACTCTGTGGTTTCACTCTGGAGTTCTTCTTCTCTCCTGGGAAATAAAAACATTCTTGTTTTCCCTCCAAATGAGCTTCTTGGGGGCAGCCAGATGTGCGGGAGGGAGCGAGGGAGGGAGGAGGCTCCTCTCTTCAGATTAAAGTCAAGGGATGGGCTAGGGGACCTCCAACACCAGCTCCTCTCCTCCAGGAGAAGCAGCCCGCAACCTAGCCTTTCACCCCTGACCCCTGACCCTTGCCCTGACTAGGGAGACAAGGGGGGCTGTAGTGGGGCACCCAAGAGTGTAAACAGCCGACCGCCTCGAAGAAAATGACTTTGTAGAGCCATGAAACAGTGCAGTCTTTGGCTCGGTTGGAAATAAGCCCACCTTTCAGATCCTGCACTTACATAAGGAGTGGGGCTGACAATGTTCTTGGTTCACAATGTCTTTTGTGCATCTAAATGCATACACTTGCACATGGGTGTGTTTATTCATAAATATGTGTACGTGTGTTATGTGTGCATGCATGCATGCACATACATGCCTGTGCATGTGTGCAAATGTACTGCGTATAGACTTGCAACTGTACAACAGTTCTTATTTTGGTCTACCTCCATCTCCATCTCCCTGAGGTAACAGAGAGGATTGCGTCAGCCATCTATTTTGGCCTGTCAGAGAGCAAGGAGGGGAATACCATCAATCCATTTGGGAGCCGGCAGAGGACCACCGGCAAATATGGAGGAGGGATCGGGGGGGGGGCAAAGACATGAGCCCTCAGTCGTGGGTGGAGAGATAGCGAGAATCGAAGGAGGAAAGGAGGACGTGGTGGTTGGGTAAGAAGGTGGGGTAAGCGAGGGAGGGAACGATGGGTAGGGTGAGAGGGATGGAGGGAGGAAGACGCGTGAGGTGTTAAGAAAGACAGGATGAGCCAAGATCGAAGGAATGGAGAGAGAGAGAGATGCAGGAGAGTGAGAGGTGAAGAGAACTGAGGAGTAAAAAAGGAGGGAGGGATGAATGGCTAGAGCAGGCCTTGAGGGAGCAGTCTTAGTACAGGACGTCCTAATGTGTTGGAATGCTACAACCTCAATCCAAACCCCTTCTCTAACCAATCTTAGTGAAAAAAAGTTTCCTCTCTTTTCCTATCTCAGGTTCCAGGTAGGTGAGAGAGCAACCCGAGTTCCCAGGAGAACAATCAATCAATGTTGGTTCACACAGGGGTTTCCCAACCCCTCGTGCTCAAGGTGTTCAGAGTGTACACAGCCAGCTATGCAGGCCAGCATGGCGTGGCATTCTTCTCAACAGGAAGTGGTTCTTTTTTCTCCGCTCCCAGACCTGACATATTAGGAAACCAATCCATCGCCCTCATAAAAGCCCTCACTTCCTGTCTATACAGGAAGCAGTCACTTGTTCGCTTGCTCCCGATACCCTTAAGCGTTCTCTCCCTGTGACTGCTCTGCCAGTCAAAACATGGTTATCAATGAGGACTAGAGCAGAAATGTGACACCTTCAGTACGTCACTCGTACTCTGAGATACAGCGCCGAGACTGAAAAACAACATTTGATTCACGTTAAACAGTAAAATCTAACGAGGCTGAAGCTGTCCATTCACACAAATATCAGACCTCAGGGAGCTGGCTGGTTCAAAAGAACAAGGAGTTCACATCAGGCATCTATTTAAGTACATCTCCAACCCTCACACACACACACAGAGCCGCACACACACACATAAAATCTCACAATGCCCGTCTCACAATGTCTTTTCAGCTTGCCTTCCTTCCCCTCTTTCTTTTGCTCTGTTTTCGTTCTTCTTTACAGTCACTCAACCTCATCTGTGCTTTTTCCCAGCAAGCCCGAGTCTCATGTTACCTGTTGCAAAAAACATACAAGCTAACGTAAAACGAAATGGAGCGCTAACAATAAACTCTACGCCTGCCTCCTGCAAACAATCATCACTCCTCTGTAGTGTGTGCATGTGTGTGTGTGTGTGTGTGTTCCAGAGAGAGAGAAAGAGCGCAAGAGAAACATAGTGTGCTAGATGTACACAAAAGAAAGAAAAAACTCCCAGTGGTGGCACACAAGGGAATCATTTCATCTCTCTGCGACTTTACTATCTATACCAAAGACTAAAAACCCCCTTCATAATACCTCACCCTAATTGCTCCCTCACCCCCACCCAGAGAGGTGCTAATCCAGTGCTGGCTGTAAAATGTCAACTCTGTTTCCTCTCCACGTGAAATATGCCCCTGCCCCCCAAACCCAATCCTTTACCCCACCCCCAACTGAGATGCTCAACTCTTTTATGGGTTGAACCTGGAGCCTGGGATTATGGCAACATTTGACCTTCCACCTCTGCCCCTCAAAGATGACCCCCCCCACACCTATTACTGCTACTAAACTGCCACTCTCCCACTATTACCCAATCCTACGGCTCACTTAAGGGGGATCCCAGGTAATATGAGAACAAGATGGCTGATCTACCTGCTGTAATGAAAGCTCAGGAAAATGGATGACAATTACAGAGGAGGGAAGTTGACCTGGTGTCCGAGGGCTAAACCCTCTCAGCCCATCAGGTCCTCTTGGACACCAGCAAAAAAAAAAATTAAAAAAATGCTGCTTTACGTCTTCATGGTTGACTGCTCGGTCCCACCCAATAAAAGAAGCAAGGCAGTACGACAGCAGGAAGCTGCAAGACAATAATGTGCTATACAGTTGGTCATTTGGATGCCTCACCTCGGCACTAAACGGAGTTCTCATTTAGGCATGGCAAGGGATGAAAAAAAGACAGAAGGAGAAGGAAAAACGGAAAAAGGGGAAGAAAGAAAGAAGTCACAGAGAGCCCCAGCCAGCGCCCCACCTGGCCTTGCCATGTTTATTATTACCATTATCCAGTGGTAATGGGGAAAAGTTGAAACAAACACTGGTGCACCTGTTAATTCCACCCCCGGGGAAACGGGCCCGCAAACTCTCCAGCTATTTCCTGTGGCCTTGGGGAAGGGCAGCCAGGGTGCAGGATGGGCAAGCAGAACCAGATGATGGGGTGTTTGGGGGGATTGTGTTAGGGGTGGTGGAGAAGAAGGCACACAGCTCAGTGTACTGGCCATCAAGGAGGGGTCATGGAGTAAAGGTTAGGGTGGGGTGCAGGGCCACACCAGAGGGGGGTTTTGGGGGGCAGGTAGAAAAGGTTGAGCCCTTCATATGAGGAATCTGTTCCAGACCCCAAAGCTAAATGACAGATTATTGGATCCAGACAGTGGGGTGAGGGCTAAATGCATATGGGTGTGTGTGAGTGTGAGTATGAGTGTGTGTGTGTGTGTGTGTGTGTGTGTGGATTGCATTACTCTGCCACCAGCCTCACTTTCAGTATCATTACCTCTGGGCCCTTGGGCTGAGAGCAGGAATAAAGACATTGGGATACAGTGAAATAAATACACAGACGCTCTCGTTGGCCCACCCGCTTGCTTTTCTTTGGTGTGAAAACACTATTCCTCCACTCTCACTATCCTCCGAGTCCTCCTCCTGCTCCCTCTCTCCCCTCCACCCCCCTGCCGTTCTGTGCTGGGGAGAATTAGAAAGCATAACAGCCAAGACGTCCACTCCCATGGAACACCCAGGTCGCTTCTCGCCCCTCCACTCCGCTTCCTACTCACACAGCAGGCCCTCTCTTTTCCCAAGCCCCTGTTTCAGAAGGGGCCAGTTCACCAGCACACTGCACTGCTGACTTGGGCCGTAAAGAAGGCCTCCAAGTGTTGGGGCCAGAGCAACTAGTGAAATGGGGCATGGAGGCACTGAATCTGACACAGCGAGAAGATGGGGGATCCACATAAAGCCAGCCTCAGAAGGGCATGGAGAGGGCAGGAAGTGGCAAAGAATAAGGGGGGCAGGCAAGGAAGAGATGAGGGAAGAAGGGAATAGGAGATAAACAGAGAGAAAAGAGCAACGCACGTCTAAAACTTGAAGGGAAACAATCACAAATTTCAATACACACACACACACACACACACATATATATATATATATATAGATATATATATATATATAGATATATATAGATATAAATCCAGTGATTCAAATAAATTCTTTAATAGACAATACAAGCCTGTTTCATACCATAAGCAATCACTGGATTATTTTGCACCTTATTTGTTGAGCACTTTTCCTACCATTGATATATATAGTAGGGATCAAAGTTTATGTTAGCGGGACATACCGGCTTTTAGCCAGTATCACATACAGTTGTATGGCAGATGAAAATACCATCGGCCAAAATGTCCCGTTGGAAGTATGCCAAATAAACATATTAATAATTAACAGCATATTAAATAGCCTAATATTGTATGACTGACAAAACAGGTTGCAGAGACAGACTTATATTACGTACAAATTTGGCTTGGCAAAGCTGGACAAGGTTGCCAGTACAATTCCAGTGTCTAGTGTGCCTGCAGAGTGTGGGGTCTCACTCCAAAACAGAATAAAAACAGCCACGAGAAGCCGCCTCACTGAAGAAAAGGTGACAAAGTTGATGAGGATTATGAGTTGTTTCAAGGGGTGGGATGGCTTCAACTTTGCAGAAGCAGCGGAACACTTCCATTCTATAAAGTGGCGCCACAAATAGGAGGGAAGAGGGAATTTAGCAAACGGTTTCACACCAACCAGCCAACTATCTTTATTTAATAACTGCTTCATTTAATTTCAAGTTATTTAAATGTTTGACAGGCTTTAATTTAATTTAATATACAATAGCAAGGCTATTTGTTTTATTTTATTGTATATCCTTCATAGCCTATGATAAAATGCTCATGGCAGTTTGAGTGTAATTGTACTGTCAACAACCAAGCCTAAAAACAAGAAATAAAGTTTCCTTTCTGCTGACCACTATTAATGAAATTAATTTGTTGGATCATTGCATTTCTGTTATGTGTGCTACTATCATTTAAATGTTTTGCAGGCCTATTTAAAACATATATCTGGTAACTTTTATACTTGGCCGGAAATCTGTAATATTACCGGCCCTACTGGCCATCCATAAAAAAGTCTAGCGTAAACCCTGGTAGGGATAACCCTGGACCAGAAGCCATAATATTGAACAGTTTTCTGTGTGTCTTCTGTGCATCACTTGCAGACACTTTTCATGCCAGTGGCAGACACTGGTGTTTTGTGGCATTCACTACAACAGTTGTATTTGGCATTGTTATTTGCATTTTTTTATAGAATGTGCAATGCAACAAATGTTCCAAAATTCTCAGCAACCCTCTCACATCAACCAAATCACTCCACTACAAATGAACAGTGAAAAGGGCAATGAAAATCATCTCCATCCCACTCACCCAGCATATCATCTTTTCCAGCTGCTACCCTCTGGAAAGTGCAATAGATCACTGCTCACCAAAACAACCCTTTTTAAAAACATCTTCTTCCCCACAGTAATACAGACTCTGAATTCCTCCCTTTAACTTTTACATTTGTACCCAGCAATTGCTGCTGCTTGTGTGTGTCATTCTTGTGGCTATGTATTTCTTGTGTAGTATAGATGAAGCTGTGTTGTGCTGCATCCCATGTTGATGGTCATTGTTCTAACTGTGCATTTTTTATGCTGTAGCAAAAGCAAATTCCACCAGCCTGGCTGCGTGTGGTCATTAAAAAATATGAATCTGAATGTAACCTATTTCAATGTACCCTGCCACAGACAGCGGCAAGCCAAGGTTGCAGTTTTCAGATTCACAGATTGTACGTCAGTAGCATTACTAATGGACACTTTTCCACATAATATTGATGGCATTTCAGAGACTTCTCAGTGTTATGGCTGCTGATGGGAGTGTTAGCTCTACAACCTTCTCCTGGATCGCCACCTTGCTGTGGTGGAGAAGCTTGCGTGTGCAAATGATCCCAAGAGCTATGCTATCTGGAGCTTGGTTCCTGGTAGGGTCACCCAAGGCAGATCGGTCAAGGGGGAGATTCCAGATGAAGCGCGATCCAACAAAGACCTCAACGGCAGAACTGGCGGTAGATTTCTCCAGGTTACAATGGCACTGAAGGCGGATGAAGGCTGCAATGGAGGTTGCCTCCCCAATCATCTTGGTTCTCCATGCCATTGGACTCTGGCCACCCCCTGCTAAGGACCATGTGGTGGCTGCAGGCGCATCAGCCTCTCCAAAGGCGTCCTCCTGCAAGGGAATCAACCCTTAAATATCCTGGGTCAAAGCCCTGTGGTGATCAGGAAGGGGTGACGGGGGCAGGATAGTGAAGTCTGGCAGCCCCTAGCCACAACCTGGCACACAGGCAGTGGCTGTGTGATCAATCGTTAACCCCTGGGACTGAGGCAGAGGGGCTTCTCGGCTACTGCACCCACGACTGAGCAGCCCTATTTAGGATCCGCTCTGCTTACCCCAGTTGGGGAGGGGGCTAGAAAAGGTCCCCCAAAACATCGTCTGACTGTATTGACCACCACATCCAGAGGGATCACCATCAGGCGGTCAGAAACAGAAACTCATATATTTTGTAGCCTGGAACATACAAACCCTCATGGACAATCAATGCAGCAATCGACCTGAATGGCGTACTCCCATCATCACCTGAGAGCTGAGGAGATTCTGGATTGATATTGCTGCACTCTCTGAACCCGATTGGCCAACCAAGGGCAGCTGAAAGAAGAGAAGGGTGGTTACACAGTCTTCTGGAAAGGAAAAGCAGCTGATGACCTGAGGATCCACGGTGTTGGCTTTGCCATCAAAAACAGCCTTACTTGCCACCTTGCTTAGCTTCCTTTGGGCATCAATGAATGCCTGATGCCAAAGCAACTGGCGCTTGTAAATAACCCAAGCATCACTGTCATCAGTGCATATGCTCCAACACTTGACTCACAAGATGAAGTAAAGGAGACCTTCTATGCTGACCTGGACAATGTTCTCACCAAAGTTCCCAAGGAGGATAAGCTAATCTTGCTTGGAGATTTCTTTCTTTCTTTCCCATTTCAATGTGAGTGGGATGAAATTATAATGTGTAGAGAGGCATAATTGGCGAGGAAAGAGTTGGAAACATAAACTCCAATGGCATCCTGCTGTTAACAACATGCTCAGAACACAGTCTATCACAAACACACTCTTCCACCAGAAGAACAAATTTAAAACAACATGGAGGAACCTCTCGTTATAACACTTGGCACCTCATTGACTCATTGAGAGTGATGATCAGTGCAGATGACTGCTGGACTGACCACTGCCTTACCCGTTCCCCCCTGTCCATCTATCTTGCCAGAAAAGAAGAGTGCAGAAAAAGCAGAGCCATCCAAAACTCATCCTCGAACAACTGACTGATATCTCCTCTCGTCAATAGTTCCAGGTCATGCTCAGTACATCAATGCCCAAGCAGCATCCAGATGATACTGAAGCCACTGGGATATGCTCAGGACTGCAATCACTGACACCTGTAAAACCACTCTTGGACATAAGATGAAGAACCACCAAGACTGGGTTGATGAGAATAACCTGGAATTCCAATGGTTAATCAACATGAAGAGGCAGGCCTTTAAAATCTTGCAGAATGACATCAACTGTCAAAATAATGAGCTGCCCATGCAAGAGCAAAGTCAGCTGCCCAAAGCTGGGTCATGGAATTGAAAAACCAGTGGTGGATGAAGAAGGCTCTTGAGATCCAACACCTTGCAGACTCTGGGGGTACCAGAGCCTTCTTCGACACTACTAAAGCAATATACAGTCCCAGCCACCACTGTCTAACCCCCCTTCACCCCAAATATGGGCACACACTGCTAACAGACAACAAGTCAACCAAAGAGAGGTGGAAAGAGCCCTACCAGGACCTTTAAACCAGGACTCTAGCCCTGAGATGAATGGTCTCCAACACCTCCTTCAACAACCCAAAGAGAAAGACATGGCAGCACCACCTAGTCTAAGAGAAGTCCAGGATTCCATCAGGAAGATGAAAATCAACAAGCCTGCTGGTCCTGATGGAATACCAACGGAAGTACTAAGAGCAGGTAGACCTACAGTCCTCAGACATATCACTGCCCTGCTATGTAAAATATAGGAAAAAGAGAAATTCGATGCACTCATTGTCTCTATCTTTAAGAAAGGGAACAAAGCTGAGAGTGGAAACTACCATGGCATTTCCCTGCTTTCTACCACAGAGAAAGTTCTGGCTATGGTCTTGTCCAACAGACTCCTCCCAATATCAGAGGAAATTCTGCCAGAATCCCAGAGCGGCTTTCATCCTAACAGAGGCACCATGACATGATTTTTACCGCTCGCCAACTCCAAGACAAAACCCAGGAACAGAATCAACCACTGTACATGGCCTTTATAGACTTAACCAAAGCTTTTAATTCCATAAACCACCAAACCCAACTAGTTCTGCCAAAAATAGGCTTTCCTGACAAATATATCAGAGTACTATGACTACTACATGACAATATGTCAGCTAGAGTGTTCAGCAGCTATGGAGAGGTGACAGAGTCCTTCAAGTTCCACACAGGAGTTACACAAGGCAATCATTGCCCCAACCCTGTTTTCTGCCTTCATTGCCACCATCTTCCACCTCACTGGTCACAATCTGCCTCAGGGAGTCGCAATCATATACAGAACTGATGGGAATCTTCTGAACATTAACAGATTCAGGGATACAAGTAAAACCACCACCGCATCCATCATTGAGCTATAGTACGCTGACGACAGTGCATTAGTGTCCCTCATAGAAGAGGAACTACAGAGCATACTGGATGCCTTTGCAAAGGCATAAGAGCAGCTTGGCCTGGCGCTTAACCAAAAAGATCCATATCCTCTACCAACCCCCACCCAACAGAAATATGCCTGCTCTGCTCCCATCCATCTCTGTAGACAACACCAGACTCAAAAACGTTGAACAGTTCCCATATTTTGGTAGCCTTTTCTCCTCCAAAGCCAACATTGACATCAAAATACACCATCGTCTAAGTTGTGCCAGCCGGCCCTTCTCAATGTTGAGAAAAAGGGGTTTTGAAAACTGTGACCTTCAGGCCAGATCAAAAATTCTGGTGTACAAAGTGGTAGTGCTGCCCACCCTACTGTATGGGTCAGAAACATGGACCACATATAGCAGGCACCTGAAGGCACTTGAGGCATACCAACAGCGATGCCTCAGAAAGATCCTTAAGATCAGCTGGGAGGATAAGTGAAACTACTTCAGTGTCCGCAAGGAGGCCAACATACCTACTATAATTGCCACCATTGCACAACTATGGCTGAGATGGACTGGCCATGTCCTCCGCATGCCTGACTCTCACCTCCTGAAAGAAGTCCTTTTCTCTCAGCTCGTAACAGGACACTGTGCCCCAGGGGGCCAAAAGACGCGATATCAAGATAATATCAAGGCACATATCAAAAGGTTTGGCATCGACCTTAACACCTGGGAACAAGCAGCAAAAAACAAGGAGCCGTGGAGACTGGCTATCTGTGAGGGTGCTACACGTTACAGCCATGACCTCCACCGTGCTGCTGAAAACAAGCATAGACTCAGAAAGGAGCGAGTTACCAGAAAGGCCCAAACCACATTCTCAACCACTCCCTCACACCCTGGCCCACATTTCCCCAAAATATGCAGCCCCGGGATCAGCCTCTACGCCCACCTGAAGACTGATAAGTTACCAGAAGGAGGACAGTCTTACTTGACCCCGAGTGACCGCCAATGATGAATATGATGATGATCCATCCATTCATCCATTATCCAAACCGCTTATCCTGCTCTCAGGGTTGCGGGGATGCTGGGACCTATCCCAGCAGTCATTGGGACAGCAGGAAAGGAGGGCGACACCCTGGACAGGCCGCCACAACATATTTATATACACCAATATAATGTTACAAATTGTGATTGTTTCCCCTTCATAGTATGACTGAAAATACGAGTCCGATGTCTACTGGCAATTAATTCTCAGTTTGCAAGAAAGGTCATTAAGTCAGTTATCATGTCACCAGCGAATGGGCAGGTACCGTTGTGTGCCATTGAACAGTGCGACAGGGCAAGCTGTCTGGGCTCTCTGTCAGTGAGTTTGGGGCCACGGTACATACACGATACCTACAGAAACAAGCAAATTGACAAACACATGGTGAAAATAAAGCACAGAGCTTCCTAATCGAATGCTGAACAGGATTACCTTAGAATGGGGAGAGGGAGTGAGAGAGACTGAGAAATTGGCAGAACAGAGAGAGTTTTAAAGGGAAAAAATCTACCATTTTCAACACTATCCCTCTATACACGTTGTAGGGACAACACCCCATCAGCAGTCATAATACTAAGCAGCCTTCTGCGTGCCTCTGAAATGCTGCAAAAATTTTGCAGAAAAGTCACTGGTGGACAATCTGGGAATTGCCATCTTTACATTGGCATTTACTGCATCAGATGTATGTAGTTATTTTTTACATTTTCTAATACAATATAGCCTATTTCGATGTAGACCATCAAAAGTAGTAGCAAACCAAGAGGTAAAGGTGGTAGTTTTAACAATCATGGAACTGTGAATATATAAAGAGACAAAGAGAGAGATAATATTGAAAATCGTGATTGTATTCCTTTAAGGTCACAGAGAGAAAGGGACAGACAAACTGGCATAAATCGAGACAGAGGTATGTTGTTCTTTTTTGGGAAGTGGAGCTGTGGATGATTTACAGGAGCAATTAAGAATGACTCTAAATATGGTCTGACCAGACAAAACCACAAATCAGTGGAAGGTGGCTCACAGCCATCATGCTGTGATCTAACACCACATTCTCTCTTTTTCATAACAATGTCGGGTTATTCATTACATGACATGCAATTCATTACTTATCCATTACATTACATCTCATCTATGTACTGTGCTGTGCCATCTCTATATCCATGTTTGTAAAAATAGAAGGGAATCACATAATTCCAACTTAGTCGCCCAACTGTGCTTGATTTCCCCTCCTTAACCATCTTTCATGAAAAGTGTATGTCAATTTTGCTGATCGATTCCATGTTTACGTAATGTGCATTTGTGTGTGTGTGTGTGTACATGCACACCTTGTGGCTTCATGTTCGCTAGGGGCCCATGCCGAGAAACAACCCAAGAAGGCTGATGCCACCCTCGCGACCCCGGCCCTGACTCTATCACCATGGAGCCTTCCTGATTTACAACCATGACCCAGAGCCATGGATGCTTTTGACTCCACACCCACACATACCAGCACGCACGCACACGCACAAACACACACGCGCACACGCACGCACGCACGCACGCACGCACACACACACACACTCATTCACTCCTTTCCCTCCCTAGCTGTCAATAGCAGTGACCCTCCAAATGGTGCCAGGAATGTTGGAGCCCCTCGGTCACCTGTGTGTCTCCTACTGCAAACTAATGGAAATCTAAATAAACATGAAGGAAACAGCGTGGTGTACGGTTTGGAGAACTGTCACATGTATCAGCCACAACCTAGAATAGGGTCGAGAGATATTACTACTACTACTTTCGGCTGCTCCCATTAGGGGTCGCCACAGCGGATCATCCGTTTCCAAGGGTTGAGAGATATTAACAAAATCAAATACAGTTATTTCCACTGAAATCAATAACGTGATGATATTATGGGGATGACTACTGTTGGTTTAATAAGATTATTACAAATAAGAATTTTTGAGAAATGATCATTAGTAATGTTATAATGATGACCAAGCTGTTCATTTCATTCAGCTAAAACAGTCAAACAGATAATTTCAGAAAACTGCATGACTTTACTTGAATTCAGGCTTTAAAACTGGGAAATGACAATATCTGTTATATCACGATATTATGATAACCAAAATCCCAGACCCTTACCTACGTAGTCTCACATCACAATATAAAGTACATAAATTTATAACATATTAATTAGCGTTTTTTTCCCGAAACCGTCAATGGCGTGTTGTTATAAGTGCTCAACTAATGAGGAGCCGAATGTATTTGAGTGTGTAAACACACAAATTAATATATTAATTATAAGTATATCAATCATAATTATATTATCAATTATGTTAACAATTATATTAATATATAATATATTGCCCAGGCTTGCCTTGGCATAGTCTATGCATCTAAATGAAAACCAGTTCAGGAGACCAATTCATTCACCTGATATGGCAGATTAACATGTTATTATGAGATTATTATTAAGATTTTATGATGGCAGTTGGTTAACCGAGTGTTAAGGTGGCTGTAGACACTGAGTTTACACATGCTCCTATGAACTCCTATCCATTATGTCCAAAGTTCTGGTCCTTTGTAGAGCATGCCTGATATGCCTGCAAAGAATTGTGGGATACATAGCAACTGCTCGCCCTCTTTGGTCAATGCTGCAGTATCAAAGTAATCTCATGGGATTTCTTTAGATAGGGCTAGAAGAGAATTTATTTTATTTTGACACTGATATGAGCACATTGTTTTTCAAGTGTTCATGGAATGTT
Organism: Lampris incognitus; assembly: GCF_029633865.1. Taxonomy (NCBI): domain Eukaryota; kingdom Metazoa; phylum Chordata; class Actinopteri; order Lampriformes; family Lampridae; genus Lampris; species Lampris incognitus. Next base: position 72,102,073 of record NC_079213.1, on the reverse strand, counting down.
CAGCTAAATTATGTTTTTGCCATTGGAATATTAGTTGTCATCATTCTTGAGCGCTGCAAAAATGCTTATTTCTAACAGTGTGGGTTTGTTTGAAAGCCCATTCAAGAAGTTCATTCATTTGAAAGAAAAGCCCCCATTGCACTGTTTGGGATATTGTATGACCACTGACTTTGGATTCAGTCTCGGGGTTATCGTTGTACTTTAACGTTGAATTTAAGAGCGAGAAATCCCATGGCGAACATAGAGCTAACAAATGAAACAGTAACATCATAGGTCCATGATCTCTGTAAAACACACACACACACACACACACACACACACACACACACACACACACACACTTCAGACAGAGTGACAGGCAGATGACTCAGTGCAGTGGAGCGATGCCTTGTAAAGAGTGTGGGAGCATATGGGGTCTTGGGGAGGGTCACTTGTTATAGTACCCACACCAACCTTAAAACTCTCACAGAGGGACAGGAGGACAGCTGGTGGGTTATATTACACACTCACAAACACAAACACAGGCAAACATACACAAACAAACACGTGGAAATACACACATAGAGGCACACACACTGAATGGGTTTCATAAGCTCCCTTCTATCGCTTGCGCTCTCTCTCTCTCTCTCTCTCTCTCTCTCTCTCTCTCTCTCTCTCTCTCCCTCTCTCTCTCTCTCTCTCTCTCTCTCTCTCTCTCTCTCTCTCTCTCTCTCTCACGCTCACACACACACACACACACACACACACAGACACACACGAACACAAAGACTCTGTTCAGCACTCTGTCATGCCCTTGGACCCACAGGGGAGGGATAAACCCACTGGACACACTTCATACGTGTGTCATGCATGAGGCCTGTAACCACATATATATCCAGCAGCTATATGCCTCACCTTCAGCACACATCAAAACGCCCAGGGCCAACATGCTCTCCTAGCTGGGAAGCGATGGGGGGTGGGTCGGGGTGGGGGGGGCATTGTACTGATTGGATACAGTTTCACAAATGATTGACAGAACAGTGAAAATTTCCTGGATCAGTTTGTTATTGTTTATACTGGGTCCTGGAATAATTTGGCTATGATAAGAAGAACCGAGGACAGTTGCATGCCTGTGCTTAAGTAACTGTTGGATGTGTGTTGATACAGTTTGCTACAGGCCCCTTGTCGTCAGGTCTGTCGTCAGAGGCTGAGTGTGTGAGAGAAGAAAATGAGTCTCTAGTGCAGAGAGAGCGAAAGAGACTGAGGGAGAGACAGCGAAGGAGAGGCGAGAGAGAGAATGAGAGTCAGAGAGAGAGAGAGAGAGAGAGAGAGAGAGAGAGAGAGAGAGAGAGAGAGAGAGAGAGAGAGAGAGAGAGAGAGAGAGAGAGAGAGAGAGAGAGGAGAGAGAGAGAGAGAGAGAGAGAGAGAGATTTGATTTTTAAAAGTACATTTATTCGGATTACATTCCAGTCCAACAGCTGACATTCGAACATAATCATCTTTTTATAATCCAGCTCACAAAATGAAAACAGTTTCAGGAAAAAAAAACCATTGAGTAGTCTAAACAGGTATTTGTAATAACAAACAGAATGTCAAACTTAAATCAACTCTACTTGCAGAGAGAGAGAGAGACAGACAGAGACAGAGACAGAGACAGAGAGAGACTATGACTGATTCTGAAACTAGTTGCTAACCCGTCACAACTGACTGGTTCACTGTCAGCACGCCGCTGTCTGCAGGAGACTTTGCGGTGCAATGTACTAGTTGACACTAGACTAAAGCATTAACACCCTCACACACATACGCACAAAAAGCAATCCCCCCCCAAAAATGTGATCACTTATCACTTCACAAAAAGAACAATGTAAAGATTACAAACTTGCGTGTATGAGCACACACAAACACACACAAGCTGCACGCACGCACGCACGCAAGCATGCGCACCACACACACACACACACACACACACACACACACACACACACACACACACACACACACACACACACACACACACACACACCTGTCAACACCTAGCCTGCATGGACAGACGGCTGTTGTAAAATCTCATGGTAAAGGAGCCCTTCAATGTCTGTTCTTCAACAAACAACTGTTCACACTCACTCACAACTTCACGCACACTCACACTCATTTCAGCTGCAGCCTGTGTATTAGATGGAGGTGAGCGGTGACATCTCACCTGAACGGCAACAGAGAGAAGCGGCGTCAGTCGGGGCCTCGGGGAGGAGTGCAGACCAGAAAATAGAGACAACACAGTCGAGAGGCATTGGTATAAGAAGCACAAAAGAAAAAAAAAAAACCAAAAAATCCATCTTAACAACAACTTAGTTTCGTGTCGGGTTTTCAAAAAACCTCAAGCAAAATGAGAAAAATAGCAAAGTGAGATAATTTCACTTTTTTCAATCCAGAATTGCTTCCACTGTACAATCTGACCCTTAGTTCCAATAATATTCTGTAATTAAGAGATTAATATTTTTTGAATAAGCATGCCCTGGGTGTGCCATGGTTTTCAATGTGTTCATTTAAAGCTGATCCTGATAGAATTAACAGACCTGACAGGGAGAATATCTAACAAGACTTGTGACCGGTCTGGTCACTTTCCTTTTTTTCTTCTCTTTGCTATTAATGCAGTTGAACAGAATATACACCGTTGTCAGCAACTACAGATGAACTATAGATGAAGTTGCTGGAAGACCGTTTGACGTCTGGAAAAAAAACTTTTCTAATCTCTGCTAACACGCAGACTCAAATGCACAATGCAATGGCCATGCTAACTCTCACAAACACACACACATCAGTAATTGGTGTCAGTGACATCTCAGAGAGTCTGGTTCTGCCTCATTGGCTGTGAATAATCGTCTGCCATGTTTTCCCATGATTTCTGGCACGGTCATCAGAATCTCAGCACAGTATTCTGGGAGTGAACGCGGACGGCTCTTCTCACCAGAGCCCTGACCAACCCCCTCGAACCCCTTAACCTTTCCACCCTGCCCTCATTAGGTTGAAGGTGGGACTGGTAGTAGTTGGGTTAGGAGGCTCTGACAGTGAATTATGAACATGGTCAACATGCCAGTATTTTCATGGAGCCTGAGAGGCATGGCAATTACAATTTCAGCCAATAACTCATGACTAATTAAGATGGATGGGGTCACCAGCTAGTGCAGCCAGGTCACACTATGAGCTAATTCACACAGCTACCATGTAGGCTATTTCAGAGCATGGTGAGCTAATAGCTAGCATACGACAGGTGAGCGAGGCTATACAGGGAACCCAGGAGAGGCCCTGTTACAAAATCAGCACAAAAATGCCTATCATGGTAGAAAAATAAAAAATTGATCTTGCAGGTTGTGCATGTGAAAACAGACAGGAATGAGACAGGGATAATATGTTGATAATTTTAAGTCTGTTCGGTCTGAGCTGTGTGAAATACAATAGCTCAGGTTTTTGCCCATAATCTACGCTGAATCTGCCATAATCTCCACGAGACTCGGACTAATGCCCAGTAAAATTAACAAGAGATGAGGTCTTGGAGTCTCTCCTGTATGGGTAAAATATACAACAATCTAGGAGACGCAGTTCTCATGCCGGGCCCATCTCAGCACACTAACACTCTAACACAGGACCATCTGTGGATCCTTGGCCGGTACCTTATTGCCTGTGTGTGTGTGTGTGTGTGTGTGTGTGTGTGTCGTGTGTGTGTGTGTGTGTGTGTGTGTGTGTGTGTACCTGGTTTTACTATTAGGATACAAAAACTGAAAACCACCTACTTTGTGGGGACATTTTATGGGTCCCCATGAGGAAAAGGGTCTATTTTAGAGTTAGGACTTGGGTTTAGGGTTAAGGTTAAAATCAGGATTAGGTTACGGTTAGGGTAAGGGTTAAGGTTAGGCATGTAGTTATGATGGTTCAGGTTAGGTTTAAGGGCTAAGGAATGAATGCAGTCAATGAAGGGTCCCCACTAGTATAGGGTGACATGTGTGTGTGTGTGTGTTTAGCTACATGTCAGCAGGGAAAAGGGGATGGGGGGGCAGAGGATCTCGTTCCCCCTAAAACAAATGGCAGTTGCCACACCAAGCTCATGATGGCATATTTCTCTTCACAACTCTCAAATAAATCTATACATAGTAATAATCTCTATCATCTTAGTAGAACATTCCTTAACTGGTCATTCTGCTGATATACACTGATGAGCCAAAATATTATGACCACTCACAGGTGAACTGAATAATGATGATCATCTCCAAACAAGGGCACATGTAAAGGTCTGGGTAGATTAGATGGTAAGCAAAAAAATTAGTTCTCGTAGTCAACGTGTTGGATGCAGGAGAAATTGGCAGGAGTAAAGACCTGAGCGACTTTGACAAGGGGCCAAATGGTTATGGCTAGATGACTGGGTCACAGCATCCCGTTCAGCAGTGGTGAGTACAGTGGTCTGAGGAGGGACAAACCATGAATCAGCAACAGGGTGTTGGGCGCCCAAGGCTCATTGATGTGCGAGGGCAACGAAGGCTATCCCATCTGGTCCAAACCGACAGAAGGTCTGCTGTGGCACAAGTCACAGAAAATTTTAATGATGGTTATGGGAGGAATGTGTCACAACACACAGTCCATTGAACCCTGCTGCGTATGGGGCTGCATAGCAGCAGACGGTCAGAGTGCCCATGATGACCCCTGTCTTCCATTGAGAGCGCCTACAATGGGCACATGAGCATCGAAACTGGACCTTGGAGCAGTGGAAGAAGGGTGGCCTGGTCCGATGAGTCCTGTTTTCTTTTAGATCAGCTGGATGGCCATGTATGTGTGCACCGTTTACCGGCGGAAGTGATGGCACCAGGATGCAGTGTGTGAAGACAATACGCTGGTGGAGGGAGTATGGTGCTCTGGGCAATGTTCTGTTGGGGAAACCCTGGGTCCGGCCATTCACGTGCACGTCAATTTGACACGTGCCACCTCCCTAAACATCGCTGCAGACCAGGTACACCCCTTCATGGCAATGTATTTGCTGATGGCAGAGGCCTCTTTCAGCAGGATAATGCGCCCTGTCACATTGCATACATTGCTCAGGAATGGTTTGAGAAACATGAAGTGTTCAAGGTGTTGCCCTCGCCTCCAAATTCTCCAGATCTCAATCCGATTGAGCATCTGTGGGATGTGCTGGCTGACAAGTCTAATCCACAGCAGCTCCACCTCACAACTTACAGGACTTGAAGGATCTGCTGTTAATGGTTTTGGTGCCAGATACCACAGGACAACTTCAGGGGTCTTGTAGAGTCCATGCCTCGGTGGGTCGGCGCTGTTTTGGCAGCACACGGAAGACAAACAAAGCATATTAGGCACATGGTCATAATGTTTTGGCTCATTAGTGTACACCATAGGTTTAGACGGACAAAAAGTCACACATATACAAGTTTCAACATAAGCACACAAAAGCCCACAAATACTCACACATGCAGAGAGAGAGAGAGAGAGAGAGAGAGAGAGAGAGAGAGAGAGGAGAGAGAGAGAGAGAGAGAGAGAGAGAGAGAGAGAGAGAGAGAGAGAGAGAGAGAGAGAACAAGAACTAGATCTGAAACTCCGCTTAATGTCTGTTTAAACTAAACGTTCCAACTTAATGCGAACAAATATCCACAGAGCTGCTCAGAGGTTTCCTCATATCCTGTCCTGGCCCACACACAGACACACACACACAACACACACACAACACACACATCTCCAAAATGGGGCCCCCCTGACTACTGTAACTGACTTGTAGACCGTTAAACCATTCCTGTGGCAGTTCTGATAGCCAGTGAAATCCTTCACTCAACAATGCCCTTTGTTTTTGTACTATTTTTCAGGATACAACAAAAACGCTGTCTGGGTTAAGAGAAAGGGTCATTTGTCAAAATCAATACCTACGCCACTATAGGGCATTACAGCCTGCCCTAATTGCTGGTCTATACCAAAACACTGGGTGTACCTCAATTCTACCCCTGCCAAAGGCTGTACAACTGCTTGGTTAAATAGTCCAGAACAATCCTCCAGAAATTCTGTCTGAATAACTAGCCAGTGTGTTTGGTAAATGTTGCCAGCATGTTTCTCTGACAGTGACCCACTGTGTTTAATGCAGTGCTGCCTGCCAAGGGTCACTTTCCATTTTGCTTTACTGGATTCAGCCTAAAACAGAGAGAAGAGAGAGGAGAGAGAGAGAGAGAGAGAGAGAGGAGAGAGAGAGAGAGAGAGAGAGAGAGAGAGAGAGAGAGAGAGAGAGAGGGATATGATGGAGAAGGAAGGGGGAAAGGAAAGAGAACGAGAGGGAGAGCATAAAACAGAGGGGTAGTGAGGTAGAGTGAGAAGGGAGAGAAAGAAAGACAGAAAGAGGAAGTGAGAGCAGGAGAGACATGAACAGAGAAAAAAAGAGGATTGTGTGTGTGAGAGAGAGAGAGAAAGAGAGAGTGAGAGTGAGAGTGAGAGAGATGGAGAGAGTGAGTGTGTGAGAGAGAGGGACAGAGAGATGGAGAGGGGGGAGAGAGTGTTTGAGAGAGAGAGAGAGAGAGAGAGATGAGCGAGAGAGAGAGAGAGAGAGAGAACTGACTAATAGGCATCTGCTGTTGTTTAAGGAGGGAACTCCCTTCCTTAGTGACAAACAAACGTAGCCGCCTCACTTTTCCCCTGATCAATAATTCAACAGTGACCTCATGAATTCAAACGATATTTTAAACTGTAACGAACACAACCCCATCCTGTGCGGCCAAACACATGTGAAGGGTCAAAAAGTTAACACTCAAACCTACTCAAATCCTATCATAAATCATACACTGCCAAATCTAACTTTTCTCTCTGAAAAACAGGGGGAAGAAAACACCCGAGGGTGTCAGTAGCCCGACACTGACTCTTCCAAGTGTTTACAAAAACTAATTCTCATGTAAAACCAACCACTCTCTCACAGCTCCTGGCTGTCTTATCTGTAAAAGCAATGGCTCACGTTGAACTCTTTCACACGGGCTGTCTCCATGTCCATCTATGTCTCCACGGCTGTCTCCGTGTCGGTCTCATCCGTGTCCTTCTGGCTCTCTCTATCATTTGGAGTTCGCCAAGGGGTCGGCAGTTTGTAAACTGTCAGCCAAGGATTGATTTTCATCCACTTATATGTCAGGCTATGGGTAGGAGAACTGAGGATAAAATGTGGTCTGCGGTCAGAGAATGTCAGGACATGCAGAGAGAACGTCCTAGACTAAGTACGTCTCGTTATTAGCTTCATTGAGAGAGAGACACTACAAGCTGATGGATGGAGCAAGAGAGACAGCTACCCAAAAAGGCCAACAGGGGTGGAAAGTGATAGATAGTTTTCCAAACACGGGCAATTCGTTTTCCAGTCTCCATACAGTACCAGCACTGAAATGCAGCTGACATGGTTTCAAGTATTTGAACTTGTTGAGGTGTGTTTGAATTAGCGTGCCAAGTGTTTAAACCAGCCTCCGAGCTGGGCACAATGTTACCGAGACAAAATAAATCATAAGTGTCCCATTACAATTATTATTGTGATTTATACATGTAAGGATTCTTAATGTGTTTAATTGCTCCTGTGTTTTAGCTAGGGGCTCGCTTTGGACGGACAAGAGAAACTTTGGTATCATTAAAAATGCTTTCATTTCCAATCTCCAGTTACTAAAGCGTCATATAACCAAGAGCCCGAGCTACATAAACACACTCTTCAGTATCACCCCACCTTTTTCAGTACCACCCCACCTTTTTAAGTGTTTTTTTTCTCAAAATGGAACAAAAGGGGGAAGCACTCCAGAGCTAAGGATGAGAAAGAATGAGTGTGTGTGTATGTGTGTGTGTGTGTGTGTGTGTGTGTGTGTGTGTGTGTGTGTGTGTGTGTGTGTGTGTGTTGTGTGTGCGTGTGTGCGTCTTTCTGGATATGAATAATGCATGAGTGGCAGATCTGATTGATGTGGGGTATAGGGTTTCCAGTTTGCCAGTGAGGGACTGTGTGTCTGTGCCCAAAACCCAATGAGCACTACACACCCTACTTCAAAAGGTAGTGGTCTGGACTCCCTCACACAAACTCTCTTTCTTTCACACACATATAGACACACAAACTCACTTACTCATTGACCCGCTTTCATACGGACAATTTGGCTTTTGCACACACGTGCGCGCACCGCACACACACACACACACACACACACACACACACACACACATACACACACAGGGCCTGGACTTCCTGTGCTCCCAAACAGGAACACACAGGCTTCTGTGTGTTAGATGGTGGCTCAGGGAGGTAGCTGAAAGGAGGCCTGGTTCCACACCTGTGCTTGCAACAGTAATTAGGTGCGCATGCTACATGCTATTTTGGGGTTGTGCACAAGCGCGCATACACATACACATACACACACACACACACACACACACACACAGACACACAAAACCAGACTGCGACACACGCTCCGAAGAAAACAGAGTAGCTCTCAGTGAGCAAGGCTCGTGTTTGCTGTGCAGCAGCTTGTGTTTTCTCTGGTAGATTGTGAACGCCAGTGGAAAGCTCTAAATGGCCTGTAAACAGAAAATTGTAATATTTCCAGTTCCAGGCCATTAGCGAGCTCATCATAGTCTGGCCACGACTGTCTTTGTGACAGAACAAGCTAGACGTCAATGGTACCGTAAGACACCCTAGGAAGCCACAGAGTTGACAGAAAAAATGCTTGCTAGAATGAGGCGAACGAGGTAGAAATTAAATCATAATCTCAGTCACCCCCCCCCATTACATAATATATACTACCTGAAAACATAAACAGAAAACAGAAAAAAAAATGCTTTGATGTTCATTCATTTAAACCGGCCGAGAGTCAACATTGGTAGATTGGGCTGCGACTGCTAAGTCAATCTACTTGACAGCCTCTTTAGTAGGTAACAAGACGCTATTCCAAAATTCAGGTTGGCTGCTAAAATTAAAGCAGTGGCTTGTGTAATTTCTGAACCCATACAGCCACGTAGCCAGTAGATGAAAACATGTGTTGCCCACCCCATATGGATGACATGTCACATAAGAACTGCAGAGCTCAAGGTCTCGAGGAATAAATGAGCATGACAGGCCGTGACAGTCCCCAATCTGCGAGGTCTATATTTTGAGGTCGTGTCGGTTTGGGAAGCAATGAGGCAATCTATTGCGCTGTGAAAACATACCATTTGTGAAGACAAGGAGTAAACACAGGCGACGTCAAACGTGCTTATTCATCCCCTTTCTTTCTCGCTCCCTCGCGATTGCATAAACACAACCAGGCAATAATTATGTCTCGTTAGAGCGCGCGGGTCTTTCATGTAGCTGGTGAACACGGCCACCGTCTCTCCCCTCTGGCCCACAGACATAAACAAACACTCTGCTGGCGTGCCTCCGGAGCCATCGAGCCTATACTCCGCTGGAGAACCAGGGATTCCCCTCCACTCAGACAACCCCCCCCCCCGGTAAACCGCTCCACTCTTCCTCTTTCTCCAGCTCTCCTTCCTTCTCAGGCTTTTTTCTGCATTTCCCTCTGTGTGCTGAATTCAGAGATAAAGAGAAAAATAAAAGCGAGACTGAGACAGAGACTGGATGATGGGGACATACAGAAGGAAGAGCTGCCCGCCCGCCCGCCCGCCCGCCTGCCTGCCTGCTGCAGGTTGGTAATGATATAATGAGAGGACTGCAGTGTTTAGCGGGCTGCTCTTTTTATAGCGACTGTCAAGACAAATGCAAAATCCTTCACTGTGATTGAGTGAGTGTGTGTATGAATGCGTCTGCGTTTGTGTGTATTTCAGCGTGCATGTGTGTCAGTCAGGTCAGAGAGTGCAAGTGCAAGTAACACACCATATATGCGTGTGTGTGTGTATATATATATATATATATATATATATATATATATATATATATGTGTGTGTATGTGTGTGTGGTGTGATTGCATGTGTATTTCTTTGACAGGAAGCTGAGGGATTATGAGGTGAGCGAGAGAGGCGGGGAAAGTGAGAGAAATGAGAGAGGGTAAAAACTGAATGAAATAAAGTGAGTACAAAAAAAAAGAAGAAGAAAAAAAGGGGATAAAGGCAAACAGAGAAGTGTCACCGTGAAGCCCGGTCTGGTACGGAGTGCAGCGATGGGGTCAGGGAAAGGTGATGGTCAGGTCAACTTGGGGTCAAATAAGGTGCAAAACCAGTAACTTTGGGGGCGAGTTTAGAATGAAAACAAACCGCCGCTATCGCCACAGGTCAAAGACAGGGCCTTCCCTCGGGTTACACACACACACACACACACACACATTAGCTCACACACACACACACACAAATAATAAAATATGCACACACACACACAAATACACATACAGATACACGAGGTCTCATATTGCTGGGGCCATTTAATTAAAAAAGAGATCCATGGCACTCCCTCAGAAAGTCCCACCTTCCAAAAGCAAATACACAGCTCACTATCCCTGCTCTCCCTGTGCTGTTTTAATAAAGATAGAGTTCAATATGAGCAGGGCCCTGTGAAAGACTCATTGTAGTGGAGAGAGAGGCTCTGAATGCCATGTCAGTTCTCTCCTCGTTCATCAGGAAAACACCTCAGCACAGCATTTCCTCACCAATTACACAGAGGTCTCTATAAAGGTGCTGGACCTGTGCATATGCATGCAATTGTGTGTGTGTGTGTGTGTGTGTGTGTTTGTGTGGGTGGGTGTGTGTAACATGTGTAATGGTCTGCCTGCCCACAAGATATCATTTGTGTGCACTGTGTGTATTCAATTTGTTGTAATCAAGTAAATCTGTCTGTGTGTGTGTGTTGTCTGTGCACAACTGAATTATGTGAGCAAAAAAAAAAATTGAATGTGTACCAGTACAACGTATCATTTACGGTATTATTGTATTATTGTAACCCGAAAGGCCTGGCAGTGAGATTGCAAGCATGTGTATTTGCGCATGCTTAAGCACGTGCAAGGCGGCATGCTTGTAAGTATGTGTATGTTTTGGAGTGCGTGTTCTGGTTTGAGAACGCATGCCCAGTTTAATATCATGTCTGTGTGAGCGTGGATCCACTGTAAGTAATACAAAGCAGACAACATGAGGAAGCCATTTGCTGTTCTCCAATGAGGGAGGACAGGCTTTCAGTGCTGTGACCCAACAAATGTTTCCATTCCATTAAAGCCATCAGGCCTATTTGAAGTGGACTGGTTGGGACGTTGTCTCTGCCACGCTCAATAGATTACAGGCAGTTCTCTGCGGGCCTGGTGGGAACTGCAGCCTGGAAACCCTCTGGGTACCTGGTGCTGTGTTCAGCTGAGAACACACACTAAGTTCATTTTCAACGTATCGCTGCTGATTAGAGAGCACATGGCTAACACTAATAGAAAAGAATGGAACGAAAATAATGATTGAGAAAGGAGGATATAGATGGATAGAGTTGTACTGGAAATTAAGATGTCAAAAGATCGTGATAGATGTCATTCTGACCCTTCATTTACATTTGTTGTGAATGTTGATTAATGTCCCTCCCCAAATAAACGTTTAAACTAAAGTAAACTAAACTCCCACGCGCTACGTCCCCCTGGCGAAACTCCTCACTGGTGAAAAGAAGCGGCCAGCGACTCCACATGTATCAGAGGAGGCATGTGGTAGTCTGCAGCCCTCCCCGGATCGGTAGATGGGGGTGCAGCAGCGATCGGGACGGCTCGGAGGAATGGGGTAATTGGCCAAGTACAATTTAGAGAAAGGGGGGGGGGGGTCCAAAAAAAAAACGGGACTGAACCCTCGACCCTCTTACTGTACGGCAACGGCACTATAACCACCGTCACAGCCCTGGCCATTTTAGCTTGATCTCCATTTGTTTTTCTTATTTTCTTTATCTACTTATCATTCTTTCTTTCTGTCTTTCTCTTTTTGTGGGGGATGGGGTGTGAGGGCCTGTATTTAAAAATAAAAACATACATAAATAACACATGATATAAACATACATAAATAACACATGATATAAACAAGCAGACAAAAAAACATGCACATAGAGACACAAACACCACCACAAAATGAATCAGTGAACACACCTGATGTTTTCCATTGTGTACCAATTCAGTTTTTTTTTTAATCTAGGCAGGCAATTATATAACTTCTCCCATAAACAAACACAAACACAGACACACACAGACACACGCACACACACACACTTCACATTCCACGCATGTACTAAATTTGGCACATCAGCCGCAGAACAACATAATCAAACAAGGCCAGAAGAGTGTGATATGAGCAGAGGAGCTTGGAGGTTAAGGACAGAGAGAAAGAGAGGGGGAGGAGACAGGCAAAGAAACAGAGAGACAGGGAGTGAGTGAGTGAGTGATTTGTGAGAGCTGAGAGGAGACTGGGCTCTTGTGAGATTTGGCTTGAGCTTGACACCCTCTAGTCTGGAGAGGGGATCTTCCCACAAGTGACTTGACTGTGTCTGAGAGAGAGGGGGGGGTGCTAGTGTGAAAGCGAGCCATGGAGCAAGAGAGGAGGTCACATACATTCCCGTGCTGAGGAGCTGGCTAGACTCATGAGACAATTAAAACAAGATGAAGAGAAAACCTTCCCTATGCAAAACTCCCCACCCCTGAACCCTGTCTCTTGGACCAAAACGCTCTCTTCACACACACTCCCTTACTCACTCATACTCATTTGTCACTACTTTAAACAATCTTTTTCCCCCAACACACACACACACACACACACACACACACACACACACACACACACACACACACACACACACACACACACACACGCCAGGGAGGGGATTATTGCATTAGAGTGGCTCTAACACTTGTGCTTCCCAATCAGGGAGTAACTCAGCTTCACAGACCAGCTGTGGGATCCTAGCCACCTCCCTAACTGTTGTTCTCTCTCTCTCTCTCTCTCTCTCTCTCTCTCTCTCTCTCTCTGTGTCTCTGTCTCTCTCCCTCTCAATTCTCTCTCAGTTCGAGTCAAAAGGGCTTTATTGGTATGGGAAACATACGTTTACATTGCCACAGCAAGGGTGAAATAAAACAAAAAAATGCACTCACAATAAGTAGAGAGCTACTCTCCACTTGTTCTCTCTCTCTCTCTCTCTCTCTCTCTCTCTCTCTCTCACACACACAGACACACACACACACACACACACAGACACACACACACACACACACACACACACACACACACACACACACACACACACACACACACACACACACACACACATTCCCTTCAACTTAACTCCCACCCTGCTGGTCCAACCCGTTAAACCCACAGCAGGGGACACAGCAACCCCCCCCCCCCGCCCCACCCCCACCACCATGGGTATGACAGCCCATCCATTTCCCCGGTCCTGTCATCTCATTCCTCCATCCTTCTTTACCCCTCTTTCCAGGTGGGAGGTAACTGTGCACGGCCGCCTGTGTGGCATCTGACCCCGGTGTGTAACCCCCGCCCTCCAAAACACAACATCTAACGCCAACTCAGCTGCAGAATGATAGAGACCCGAGGCTGCACTGAAAAAGGACTCTCTGGCCTTCATACCTGGCCATCACACAGACAGCGTTTAGCAAAGTAACAAGTCGTAGACATTATCATGAATAGTGACTGAACTTGAACACGCTCCTTGACGAAGTTAACAGTTGCACCGGGTTGCATTTTAATATGCAGACCTGGTTTTGCGGTTTCTCTTGACTCGTTTGTGTACAGTTTGTATTTCCACGTTGCAATTTTCTGTGGATCTGACCAGACTGGTGTTTCTGTATGAGTGTGTCTGCTTTGTATGGGACTCACGGGGGTGCAAAATACCCTGCTAGGTCAATATGAAAGCTGAGGATTCCAGTTACACAACTCAGAAAGAAGAAGGGAGAGGAAAACAGAGCAGAAGAAGAAGAAGAAGAAGGGCAGCATCTGCTTTCATCCTCAACCCAGCAGGGGAGAGCTTAGGCCTGTCAGTCTGAGAGACAGCCAGCTGCCGGCACAGATGCACACAGCCCAGCACACACACACAGCCATACAAACTCACACGTACATAAGAACAGATATAATGCCAGTCATCCCACAACACATGTATCTCAAAATAGCTGCAATAAACATTCAGTTACACACATGCACGTGCATGCACATACAAATGGATGAAGGAAATTAGATCTTTTTGTGGCTATGTACAAATTCTGTCATCCTTGTAGTTACATATGCGTGCACACACACACACACACATACACACACACACACACACATACACACAAGAAACTCATACTCGAAAAAATGCTGAACATTTTGGATTGCCATTAAACCCCATAAGCAGCAGAGATCATGTCTCCTCTCAGTCACAATCATAAAGACAGGCCAGATTCCTAACCTACTACTACTACTACTACTACTACTACTACTACTACTACTTTCAGCTGTCCCCGTGAGGGGTCGCCACAGTGGATCATCCATTTCCATCTCTTCCTGTCCTCTGCGTCTTCCTCTGTCACACCATAAATCATAAAGATTCCTGACCTACAAACTGCAAAAATGAGGCTTCTGGGCTGTAGTAGTGTAGCACACAACAGAATTAAAGTTTCAACCTTGACAAAATTAACATTCTGGATTGCCAATAAACCCCAGAAGCAGCAGATTATGTCTCTAACGAGCACAATCAATATACAAGCTGCACAAAAAGAAGTTTCTAAACCTCAATGGCCATGCAGAGAAATATTAGGCCAAGTCCATGTGAGGCAAAAAAATTCCTTCCAACTTAAAAATAAGGCATTATAGCCAACTGGACCAATAAGATATATTTTAAAACAAACAAACAAAAACAACAACAAAAATCGGTTAAGATCTGATTAATCTGGGAAACATTAGATTGGGGACACATTAGATCAAGGCTTAGATGGACCCGGTCTTTTCAGTTTTATACCGGAAAAACAGAAACCACCCTGGTTCTAATGTGATCCTGCAAACTAGCTGGATAAAAATCTTTCAGCAAGGGTACATGGAAAAAAAAAGAAGAAAAAAAAGGTGCTTAAGTGTTGAACGGATGCTGAGAAGTCCAACTACAAAACCAGTACGTCATAGTCATGATATAGAACCTAAAACAGCTGAACAAAGTACTGTGGAGGGTGCAATAAAAGCTACATCACAACCCATAAAACATGATACTTAATAACATCTGTGACCTGATATGGAAAGAACACTGTGGGAAGTAGTATTTTTTACTGGCAAATTACAGAACAGGGATCAATAAATCATTTTGTCTGAATTATTATTAAGTCAAAAAAGTGACCTTTGACAACACTTTCTGATGTACCGTAAGGCAGTCAAGTCAAGTCAAGTCAATTTTATTTGTATAGCCCACTATCACAAATTACAAATTTGCCTCAGTGGGCTTTACAGCAACACATCCTGTCCTTAGACCCTCGCAACAGATAAGGAACAACTACTTAAAAAAAACAAAAAACCTTTAACAGGGAGGGGAAAAAAAATGGGAAGAAACCTCAGGGAGAGCAACAGAGGAGGGATCTCGCTCCCAAGACGGACAACGTGCAATGGATGTTGTGTTTACACAATTTACACAATACAATATGGAAAGAGGATAAAAGAATTATAATGGAAGTATAAAATATACAAAGAATATGATGAGGAGGATGCCAAGCAGTGTCCAGATGCCACTGGAACAGCCCAGGACCCGAGCCATGTGACCACCATCACCATGTAGACCTGACAGGACAGACTACACATACACACAGGGGAGACTCACGTCACACCATTCAAGTCACGTCAGTTTTATTTGTATAGCCCATTATCACAAATTAAAATTTGCCTCAGTCGGCTTTACAGCAACACAACATCCTGTTCATATACACAGGAGAAGAGACGAGCAAAAACATTAGTCACACATCGGAGCGAGAGAAGGATATAACATTCAAACAGGATATGGATTTATAAGATATATAAATGTAAAAATGTAAATAGCCCTGTGATGGCCTGGCGGCCTGTCCAGGGTGTCTCCCCGCCTGCTGCCCAATGACTGCTGGGATAGGCTCCAGCATCCCGCGACCCTGAGAGCAGGATAAGCGGTTTGGATAATGGATTGATGGATGGATGGATGGATTTTTTTTTTTTTAAAAGGGTAGGTCTGCTATAAAGCAGTCTCTTCTGGTTCCCAATTCTTACCTTCTCCCAGAGATATGAGCTAAATAGGAAAATTGATTTGAATTAAATGATAATTAGGAATACATCTGTTCATATTCTTTAAACTATCTCTCAACCCGTTTAAATCATCCCAGTAAAACGAGAGGGGCTAGGAGTTTGAAGTCGAGTTATGAGTGAGCGGGTTACAACATTATGAGTTATTTAACTTCACGGAATAAAACACAGAGAGGTCTCCAAACGCTCTGTCATCCTTTCTGCTTACCAACTTTGTCTGCTGGCCTGGTCAGAAATGAGCTTCTGCCGTTCAATCACACATTATCAGATTCCCAACCTATTACAGCTCAGCTGCCAGCCCCTCAGCCAATCACCCTGCACCCTGCACTGCACTGCCAACCACTGACACGGGGAGAGAGGAATGGAGAGAGAAAAAAACAGTGAAGAGAGACAGAGAAAGACAGAGAGAGAGAGAGAGAGAGAGAGAGAGAGAGAGAGAGAGAGAGAGAGAGAGAGAGAGAGAGAGAGAGAGAGAGAGAGAGAGAGAGAGAGAGAGAGAGAGAGAGAGAGAGAGAGAGAGAGAGAGAGAGTGAGTTTCAGTCCAAAAATGAGTACACATCTCAGGTCAGGTTTCTGTCTATAGAGCGACATAAAGCTGCAGTCAATCTGACTCACACTTACTTACACACACACACACACACACACACACACACACACACACACACACACACACACACACACACACACACACACACACAGAGTAACCAACCCAAGGCCCCCTGAACTGCCATGGAGTGATATTTCTCACTAGGGGGAGTAACTCTAGAGTCTCTACTGTTTTTTTTCTGTCTGTCAGTTTATCTATACCTCTACTGCTAGCGGAGCAAAATATGTGTGTGTGTGTGTGTGTGTGTGTGTGTGTGTGTGTGTGTGTGTGTGTGTGTGTGTGTGTGTGTGTGTGTGTGGGGTTCAAACACACTCCATCTTTGTTTCCCTCTATATTCTTAATCTGCTCCAAAAAATCTAAGCTTTTTTTTCACTTTATTTTTCTGACTCTCCAATACCCACTGCATGCGTTTAAAGGACCACCGCTGTCTCACCATGGTACGCTGGTTAACGGACCACCGCTGTCTCACCATGGTACGCTGGTTAAAGGACCACCGCTGTCTCACCATGGTACACTGGTTAACGGACCACCGCTGTCTCACCATGGTACGCTGGTTAACGGACCACCGCTGTCTCACCATAGTACGCTGGTTAATGGACCACCGCTGTCTCACCATGGTACGCTGGTTAATGGACCACCGCTGTCTCACCATGGTACGCTGGTTAACGGACCACCGCTGTCTCAACATGGTACGCTGGTTAAAGGACCACCGCTGTCTCACCATGGTACGCTGGTTAACGGAGCACCGCTGTCTCACAATGGTACGCTGGTTAACGGACCACCGCTGTCTCACCATGGTACGCTGGTTAACGGACCACCGCTGTCTCACCATGGTACGCTGGTTAACGGACCACCGCTGTTTCACCATGGTAGGCTGGTCATTGAGACCCACTCCCGTGTTACTTTATGTCACAACTAGAGGAGAAGATCACTGGACATCTAATTTCACATAACTCTCACCCACCAACTTACTCTTACTGTTATATCACCCTCTTTCTATCCATCTAATTTACTCTCCATCTGTCAGGCTCTACCTTTTCTGGGGGTTTTTTTCTTTTCTTTTTCCCCAAATAGTACTTTGTTTCTTCTGTTCCAGTGTCATACAGTCTAACAATCGCCAAACTGGGCCTAAATGATTAACCACTCAAACATAATGCCACATAGATATGCATTTTCAATTAATCATTTTCATGCAAAACTGTAGCCTGCATGTGGGAGTCAACCTTCACACTGACAAATGCAAAGTGGTTCATGATACAAATATATAGGGAAGACATTATGCTGGACATTACAACACTGACCAGACAGTGAACCACACAAGCAGGGATGCCCTCATAAACACACACACACACACACACACACACACACACACACACACACACACACACACACACACACACACACACAGTCAGTCATTCATTCATTCACACACACAAAAAGTGTAAAAATTGTCAAAATTTCTTTGAAATTAATAAAAGGAGAATTCCAAAACTCTCCAAATATAACAACATCTAAACCTGACTAACTTCCGACAAATGCGGACTACAGACAAAACCAAGGTAGAGATAAACAGCGGGAGACAAAGACAGACACTGCCCTCTGTCTCCTTTTAATTCTGCCTCTAAAATCTTCAGTAAGCTCATGAGCTCCAGCTACTTTACGGCCAACTGTACCTGTAAGTCATGACTCTGTTTCAGGGCCGGGCTCCAAAAAATACAGAGAGGCTCCATGGCATAATTACACTCCTCAGAGATGGAGGATGAGATGGCTTATCAAAGTAAACTGAAAAAATAAATACAATATATCTTATGCTTAGTCATAACCTGAGTATATGTGCCAAAGACATAGACCACATTTATCTTTCTATAGGGTGTACACAGAGGCATGTGTGTGAGGCTATAGATAAGTGTGTGTATGTGTGTGTGTGTGTGTGTGTGTGTGTGTGTGTGTGTGTGTGTGTGTGAGGGTGGAGGTCTAGTGAAGTTTTATTACTCTGAGCAGTAGGGGGGACACCCAAGTTTATTGAGCTGCTGCTATGGGTATGGGTTAAGTTTCACCTGCAATTAATGCACCAACCCCCCCCCCCCACACACACACACACACATTCTTACGTTCGTGCACACATACCATGTCCACTGTGACACTTACTCCTTTCCCTGTCTCTCACACTAGTCAATTTAAAAACTGCCCAACACCTAACACAGCAAGTGTGAAACAAGCACACACACACACACACACACACACACACACACACACACACACACACACACACACACACACACACACACACTCAAGAGATGAAATGATGTCACTTTTGGCTTGATTATCCCAGGGTGTGTTAGGGCAGCAGGGAGTCAGGGGAGTGGGGCAATAAGTGTGGTCAAGTGGCTGTGGAGATGAAACTCAATGCTCCCTCCTCTGCCCTATTAGCCCTCATTCTGTCTTTACCACTCCAGCTGTGTTTATTAAAACCTTAAGAGTTAAAACACAGGTATTTACTGAGCCCCCCACCCCCACCCCCTGCAATAAAGACCCTGGCATGCTTACATACACATGTACACACAAAACTGCAACAGGCACGATAGCCTCATGGCAAGAACGACTGGCATATTAAAATCTAAATTTTTACCCTACATTAGATATATGTTCTAGTAACAGCACGGCCTGGCATTTAGACGGGCCACCTATCAAACTAAAATGAAACAGGTTTGATTCCCACAGCCACCAATGTGACATGTGAAATGTCGACTTGTCTTCATGCTCAACACTCATTTAATGGAAACTGCTCAGAATAGAGCGTCACCTGAAATTTCTACAATGTGTGAAAACATAACATACAGTAAGTACCATGTCTCTGAATCCCATCCCTACTGTCGCCTTGGGCAAAGAACCTGCGATGAATGGCCAAAAGCTCTCATCAATCATTAGTGATTGGGCCTGATATGTGCTGTGATTGGCTAATTACCTTCATCTGTAACAATGACCGCGGGGGCAGGCAGTTGCAGCAGGAGAGGAGGTGAAAGAGGACACCGTCAGGGCTATCCTGTCACCTTGCTGCCTCCACACCATGGCAGGAATCAAACAGCTCCTGCCACACACACACACACCTATGCCAACAAAAACCCACAGCCCTTCTCTCTCTCTTTCTCTCTTGCTCGTAATTTCACAAGCACAGCTCATTCACACACACACACACACACACACACACACACACACACACACACACGCACGCACACACACACACACAAACATATAAACACACAAACACCTGACAACCGCAGAGAAACACCTATCAAAGAGCTAAATTTCACGGGTAATTATATTTTGAAAATAAATATCAAAGGGGGACTTGAGTAGGGAGCGCTGGTGGGGACTGCTGGTGAGGCAGGCTGTCACAGGGTCAGCCCCAACTCATCTGGCAACACTTTCCCATTCGGCTGGCAATGCTGTCTCCAGTTAGGGGGAAAAATAAGAGCCGGTTATTAGAAGTCAGAGGGAAATATCTGGTAATTGGGTGGTAGCTGCTCACCAAAACAACGACCAGACAAGAACAAGAGAGAGCAGCGGTCTGCTGGTGCACTGGCATCATCAAGCCGAATTCCACAAGTATGAGAGGTATGGGTAGGATAAGTATGAAATGGTAAACGAAATTTAAGGAAAGACATACACGCTCGCCTGTGCTTGCACGCACACGGGCACACACACACACACATACACACACACACACACACGACACAGAGAGAGCAAGAAAAAGAGAACCAGCAAGAGATAGAAAGCAACAGAGACAAGCTAACAGACATACAGACAGAAAGACAGACATGCAGAGATAGACAGACAGGCAGACGGACATCAACAGACAGAGAAACATTTATATGTAGTCAATGAGGCAGAACAGAGACCAGGGTAGAGAAGGGGCCAAACCACCAGGCCTTCTGCCTGTCCTGTCGCTCCCTGCCAGGCCTCACTGTTCTACACACAGGAAATGGCTCTCTGCAGCCAGAAGGGGTGGAGGGTGGATAAAGTGGTGAAGAGGGCCAGGAGGTATGGGAGGCCCTAAAACAGCTGTACCAAGGATGGGCCCACTCACTGTGGCCCCACTTGCTGCCCATCCTGGGTAGGATAAGAGAGAAGGAGGGCGGGGGGAGGAAGAATGAAACCCCCCAAAAAGATGGCCAGCTTTAACATATTCAGCTGATCAGATGGGCCTGGCCGTCTCCAAAAGCTTTTGGTGAGTGATTGCCAGTGGTTTAAACTTGAGCTAAGATTCAGAGATTTGAACTCCATCACCAAATCCATAAAAACCATACTGAAAAAGGCCAGCCAAACGTTTCAAACAGCGTAACAACTTATATCTGGCAAAGTGAAAATAACCTCACTCTAAGCCCATTCAACTAAATGAGATCAGTGATAAAGAAGGATTACAACTGATTGTCTCCAAATGATGTTATCTACTATTTCAGAGAAAAGATTTCAGCATCCATCCCATAATAAAAGGCTCTATTGAGAGGAGCTGAGTAGCTCTGGTCTGGCCTGGGTTAGACACCCGATACCAGGCTGAGACGACGCCCAGCCAGCCACACGCCTTCAGACGTCGTTAGGGCAGACACACAGCACGCCCCTCCTGCCACCCACAATCTATCCACAGCCAATTACGACCAATTTCCCTGTCCTAGGCGGGGGGTGAGGGGCATTTTCTTAAAGAGAGAGAGAGAGAGAGCAAAAAAGCAGACACACATGGTTCTGTTTACAAATTGTCAGTTGTTTGGCTTTGCCATGGCAACACACTGCTTACACTAGCTAAATGACCATTTCATAGGGAGTGAGTGAGGCAGAATTAAAAAAAGTGAAAGTGGACAAACAGATTAATCATCCGATCGATTCATAGAGGGAGAAAGAGACAGCGAAAGGAATGAAACAGAGAGAGAGAGTGAAACAGAATGAAAGAGGGCGAGACAGCGAATGCGACAGAAAGAAGGAGTCATATGCCTTTGATGGGATAGCGACGGGGTAAGCATGCAGCTGAAGGACCCACAAACAGGCGTCTGTTTCCCTCCTCCCCTCATCTTCCCCTTGCTCCACCTCAGTTCCCCTCAGCATCTCAGCTTCTGTTTGACTTCCCGAAATCTGTCTTTCCGAAACTAGAGACGCACAGCGAGGAGGTGCCTGATTCACCAAGCCTGGAATGTCGGCGTTCCCACAGGAAACCTGGAGCGTCTCAAGGCAGGGTGCCCGGGACAGGCGCACAGAGACGTGTGTACACCGAGACACACACACACACACACACACACACACACACACACACACACACACACACACACACACGGAGTGACTAAAATTACTGGATAATCCTAAACACACAAAACTCTACTCATACTGCATACACAAATACTGTACACACAAAGGGACACGCACACACTCTAGACTTGATGATATTACCTATTTAAACAGCCAGTAACTTGTGTTCCACTAATAAAGGAATGAGAACTATTCTCATGCTGAATATTCATTCTGTCAGATGAGAAACACAACCACACAAGCACATCCTTTGTTTTTTCTACAGTGACGCCCTTTTGTGACCTTTTATAAGACCAACCATCCAGCCCAAGAGGAAGGCCGAACTGTCACAGAGCAAACAGCCGAGACAGGAGACAAAAAAAAAGCGGTTTTATTTTCTGCAGTCAGAATCGGATATGACTGATTGACTGTATCTTGTGATGACTGCGGCCCTGGGTGACGCCAGCGAGGACTCCGTGCCCCACCTTACCAGCGTGAACCCGCACACCGCTACCCTCCTCTGATGCAGTGACCCCAACCTGTGATCTCTTGTTAAACTGAGCCCCTTCTGGAATAACCTTCTCACCCCCCACCCCCCCATTCCTATCTCAAAAAGCAAATAACAGGGACCACCGTGAGGAGTCTGCTGTCAGACATGGCAACCCGTCGAGCCTTTCATCTCCGCCAGCCTGCCAGGCACAGTCATACAGACATATGCTTTTAAGTCAGCCTATTACACATTTTCGGTTGGGCACTCTTAGGACAGTGCACTTGTCTACATACGTGCACGTGAACATATTTGTGCAAGCTGTTAACCTCACACGCACGCACGCACGCACGCACGCACGCACGCACGCACACACACACACACACACCCCCAAACAAAACATACAGACACTTACAAACACGTATGCGCGTGTGCACACCCACTGGGCCCCTTTTGCTTCTGGACATTACAACCCACAGATATGTGCACACAGGCTCACATACACACACACACACACACACACACACACACACACACACACACACACACACACACACACACACACACACGAACCCGCACACGCACACAGGGCCCCGTATGCTCCTGGACATTGAGACCCACTGTTCGTTTCATCTCCCCACTCCTCTCTCTGCTTGCTGCTGGCACCATCACGTTAATATAAACACCATATTTCTGTCATCGTCCCCAGGACCCGGCATTGCCTTAACATCTCTCTTTCTTCTGTGGGCGGGGGTGGGGGTCTGGAGGGATATGGGACATGGGTGAGTTGTGGGAAACTAGAGTGCAGTCTGTGGCCTCACAGCATGCGATCTTCTCCCTCTCCTCATTCCCTCTCTCCCCTCTCTATCTCTGTTTCTCTTTTGGCAAGGAATCATAGGAGGCTTCATGCAGATCACATATTGCGGCCTCAAATGAGCTGGGAAAACATGCCCCCACAATGCTATGTGCACATCTGAACTCAACTCTTGAAGTGGAGGACTCAGTATGTTTTTATTTCTTTCCCTTTGTCTGTATTTTGCAGATACATGTATATATGTGTGCATGTGTGTTCACGTGTGTGTTCACCCTGCGAGTGTGTGTGTGTGTGTGTGTGTGTGTGTGTGTGTGTGTGTGTGTGTGTTCATCCCTGCGCCTGACCTCCACGTAGTCCTTGGCATGCCCCCAGTCTCTCTTGGAGTCCAGGTTGCCAAGGCTGAAGTTCTCCAGCTGGCCCAGGTGAATCTTCGCCACTGACCGGCTGATCTTACGGGTCACAAAGTTTGAGCCTAAAAACAAATGTAAGTGCTTCATTAGAATCCACAGAGATATATTATGATTTATAGGGGATACAGATATGGCAGAGGTTGAAATTGGTCTAACAAACATACACACACACCAAACATACACACAAATAAACAAATAAAACAACAATGTAGGTGGAAGGTGGAGGGTTGACATCACTACCAACTCCTCCCTACACCTGCCTACCGAACCCCAAAGCCAATAGAAAAAACCCCAATGATTTTCCAAGAGTCAAAACAACTCATTGGCACCTCCAGTTTCAGCCTCTCAATCATAGAGTCCATCTCGTTTGGTCAATCACCCCCCCCCCCAATCCACTGTTTCGGTGTCAACTCTGGGCTTGAGGCCAAGCCAATCCGAGAGCATCAACACCAAAAATGCGGGGGAAGATCCACAGAAAAATGCTTCAGAGAATCAAACAACCCCAGCTGAATCACGGGGACCACCCCAACTCTGCTCATGGAGAGAGTCTAGTCCAGGAACATCACAGCGTGGCCCAGGCCTGCCAGACTGCCCAGCGGTGCCTCCTTCTCTGATCCGAAACACGTGGTAGTAGTATCTGCAGGAGAACAAATGAGCCCTTAATGACTTTTTCTGTGCCGTGAGCAGGGTGAGAGAGGGTTTTGGGTGTTTGGCTGAACACTCAGAACTGGTGTTGTGTTCTCTGCTCCCGCAATAAGAAGAGAAGACGCCCTGGGGATCCCACAAGTAAAGGTTCAATAGCTCCAACCAAAACACAACCTTATGCAGATGGATATCAATGCTAAATATAAGGTAGTCACATCTAATAATGCCATGATCATACCTGAAAAAGCTTATTAGAGCTTGAGGGTTTTAACTCTAGGCTGTGCCGTCCTGTTCATGGAAGCCAAAACAGCAGAAAGGCATATGTGAAAATTTGATGAAACTTCTGGTTCAAAAGATTGCCTATGGTCATCAAAGACAGGGCTATAAATAGCCCATACAACTGTCTATATAAATCTCCCATAACCTCAAGTGACCCCCTAAGAGTTTCTACAGGCCTCTTTAAACTCATCAGCTAGGGCTCAGTGTAGACATTTCTCTGCATCCATCCTGACCATAATTGCATAGGGCTGTCTCGACACTGTATCACTGTGCACTGACATGGAGCAGAGACTCCTTTTAGACACAGGAAAATCCCATGAACTCAATCATGCGAATGCACCAAATTTGTAGTGATTATTTCATATAAAAGCGACAGCCCTCGGCAAGCTGAGTAAAAGCAGACCTGAGAAAGTTAGACACACTTAATAGAGAAAATACAGCACATTGTGTGTCGGTCATGCTTCGCATGGCCCCATGTCAACGCTGCTCTGGTGCCCTGTTCGGTGGAGTTCCACTAGTTTAAATGGGGCCGTATGCATGATTTGGATTTGTGCTGTACTGGCTATGCTGTTCTTATGCATTACAACAAAAAAAGGTAACACTAATATAAAAATAAGCTTTTATCCAAAGGTGGTTTATGGATTAATATAATGGATATAATCATTAGGAAATAGCAAGCGTCTATGAAGCATAGATAAATTGTTGTTGGAAACCCCCCTTATGTGTCAAACCAGTCTTGTCTTTGCATGATCATCTCATCTGGCCCTGGGGCCTTTCTCTAAGCTGGCAGGTCATCTGTTCTGGCAAGCACCAACAGTTAGCTATAGTCAAATGTTAACCTGTGATTTTTCATCTGTCACTGATGAATCTGTGATTGTCAGCGCTTCTCTTACTTCTGTCAGCTAGTCAGGTTCTTATCACATCACGGGGACGAGAGTCGAGTCATTCATCATTCGCATTTTATTGTATCGTGACACATAGGCGGGGCCAATACACACACCTCAGCACAGACACACACAAACCCATACACATTCAATAACTTAAACATACACTCACATGACAAACACACACACATATACATAATCTCAAGACAGACATGTGCACACACACCATGCACATTACATATCATATATCAGGACCTGGCTGGGTCAGGCAGTGTAAAAGAACCCCAAATTGGTTACTACGGTAAACAGGATGGCAGGGGTCTGATTTGATCCCCCGTCCAAGACAAACTCAGGTTTGCAGGTTATACACAGGTCGTCCGCAGAGCGGAGCAGGCCTGCCTCTTATAGGGAGCATAAGGATACAGTGTAAGCACAGTACCCCCAATCAGTAATAAAGTCCATTATTTTTCTCAGGCACACCTGTAGCCCCCTAGTAAAGCTCACACCTCTGTTTGGAGTGGCCTTACTCCCTGCTTGCTCTAATTGGTGTGGTGTGGAGCAGAGCATAGGCCTAAATGGACCGGCCTGCCTGGCTGTGCACAAAGCCTGCTCTGTTACTGGCCCGGGTGTTAATGTGTTTCCTTTACTGGCAGCAGCACCGCAAGACAGCCAGGGGAGGAGTGGTTGGATTGGGGTGGGGTGGGGAGTTTAACGGGAGGTTTAGAACCCAAGCGGGGCGGCGGTGGCCGTTTAACCTCACCCGCGGCCCCGTGGAAAGTCCAATAAAACCACGGGCCGTGAAAACCGAGCAGACAGCAAAACCTATGCCAGAAACTGACACTCACTCTCTTTCTCTCTCTCCCTCTCCTCTCACTCATTCCCACTCAACCGTTGCTTTTCTTCTTTCTTTTTCCCATTCCATTTCATCCCATTTCATTTCTTTGGCCAGAAGAGGGACAGGAAAAACGTAACACACAGGCTGGGTTGGCTCAACTGGGTTTAGGGATGGAGGAGGATGTTTGTCCTTATCAAACAGTGAGACATTCCCCCCTCAGAGTCATCCCACTGAGCCTGGTCAGGAGAGGGAACTTACAACCAGGTCTTGAAGTCCACTGGGGGGGGGGGGGTTCGACTTGGTGGGGGTTGACGAAGAAACCCTGGGTACTCAGGGATTTTGACCCCCGGCATTAAGAATTTGGGATTATGCGGGCTGCTGTAGTAGGTGCCACACAGCTAAAGGAAGGTTAAGATTACTTTTAAAATTTAAATTAAGATTAAGGTTAAGACTAAGTTTGTCTCCAAACTGTATGACGATTTAGCCTTACATACTCAGAGCTCAAACCTCAAGATATACGTACACATATATAATCATTACACTTATATAGCACTTTTAAGCACTTTGTGAGTATGTGTGTGTATGTTTCCAGTTGGGCCAAATTTTAGGCAATGTTATACCCAAATCACCCTACTGTACACTAAAAGAAAATGTGCAGTTTGTTCTGGTGGCTGAGTTGACTAGTGCATTGTCCTGAGAGAATTTTTGCTCATTCCCAGTGGCAAGGATTCAAGTCCCTGCTCACGTCATGCATGTCAAACCTCTCAACATTTTTTACCTTCTGTCATTTGAATGAATAGGTAAGTAAGAGAACTAGTATCTGCCTCCTAATGTAGCCTAAGAGAAAGTGCTGTCATATGAAGTCTTCACTTTAACCTCAAGTTCTGGTATGAATGCTCCTACCAGACAAGGCTGGTACAATGTTGTTGCTTGTTGACTGTTGCTTGACTTCTTGGGTGTCAATTTTTCTGTTGTAGCTGAACAAAAATGTTGAAAGACTAGCTAGTGATGCAAACTATGGCATACTTTTGTAAAATATTAAAAATGGTAATGTGCCATGACGGCATGTCTTCAACCTCACACAGAAATGACATAGGAGTAATTCTTGTGTGAGTGTTTGGACGGTCGAATGGCAAAGACCAATACAAATTAAAGGGCAATTCTGCTATGAATCAAAATGTTTTATTTTTTCCCAGTATACATTCCCAAGTTAAGTACAACGTGCAAAAAGTGGAGAGAAAAGTTTTCGAGGGAGAAAAATAGAGTTGAATATGAAAAGATGAGGAGGAAAAAATATCTAAAATACAAGTATGTATAGTTAAATGTACAATCCATAATGGCATGTGTCACCATGGCTACGTAGAGTACTGCGACAACACGATCTCTCCACTGACACCAAAGAAATATGACACATCTCTCCATCAGGTCAACATTGTGAATTTGTTTAAAAATGGAGACAACTGAAATTCTCAAGAGCAACTGAAAGCGATGCAACATTGGATGGTTTTCTCTTTCACAAGTAATAAAGCGAGCAATGTTTTCCAAGTGTGACCAAAACAACAGCAGAAATGGGGCAGACAGCCACTGTGTGCATCAACTGAGAATTGTACCTTTAAATAAAACACTAACAATTTAGGTTATGCCCCTTTTACTTTGGCCCTACAGCAACTGGCCACACGACTTGGTCTCAATGCAGGAATGTGAGTGGGACACATAAGGAGCTCTCCTCTACGTATATCAGCATAATTGCCAAGTTGATAAAAAGAAATGACCAATGTCTGAAGATCGAGGTTCCTTTAAGAAAATCAGTCAAAACTATCCTTAACTCCCCTCTCTCCTATACCACACATGGTATAGACCAACAGTACCCCTCGAGAATCAGGTTGGTTTCCTCTGTATCTGGTTTGACAGTAACTGGATCAGCAGCACAGTGGAGCAGAGCACGGTGATATTAATAATACAGTTATCAAATAAATAACCATAAAGTAAATTGTATTTGAATTGTATGTGGAAATATGATAAAACTTGTTAAAATGTGAAATTTAAATTGATGTTGAAGTTTGGTAGAGTATTTATGCATGCTCAATAATCCAGATAAGGAAATCACAGAAAGTTGAATCAGTTCATGGCGCTGGTGAAGAGGATGGCATAACACAGAAGAGCTAACAGGTCAGGCCAGGACTCTGCAGTCTACACCCATCTACAAGCCAGTGGCCACTCTTTCAAGGATGAGGATGTGCACATCCTTGATAGGGAGGAACGTTGGTTTGAACGGGGAGTCAAAGAGGTCATCTATGTGAAGAGGGAACGACCATCCCTGAACCGGGGGGGGGGGGGGGGCTAAGAGTATATCTGTTATATCTGTCGCCATCTTTCTTACAATACTGTGATTGCAACTATTCTCCAATCCTCTGTGAATAGTATACATGGCCATTGTAACGCTAGTTAATGGTCACACAATTTGCGTATGAAACTGATCGTTGTTTTTGGTCGTTATGCCACTGTATTGTTTATAATGGTGGGGATACCTGCAGTAACTGAGACTGAGGAGGTCACTTAGATGAGTGATAAAACATTTCTCCCAATAAACGTTATGTCCAGATGAACTGAGTCAACTTTCTTTTGACTTGTGTTGTGTAGTTAACCCGGCCATGATATAAATCCCAAAAATCGAATATCTTAAATAGTTGCTCCATGCTACCCAGATGGGTAATCTAAAATATTGGGATTATTTTTCTCCCTCCATTCACTTCCATTGCATGGCGAAAGAGGTGTCAAAATCACACTTTTAACAAATAAACAACCACAAACAAAGTAGATTCTGCCAATATATTTAATAACGAGCCCTATTGCTCAAGTTTTGGCATCTATTTACAGTTATTGGTAAAAGTACCATTTCTTTGCTCCCTGCACGTAGCTTCTCTGAATATGTAAAGTGTATCTTATCGCATGCTAGCAAGCTAACTTCTGCTTGGTTTGTTTACAATCACGAATGGAGGCTTCAGAAGTGGCTGTGGAAATTTAGGCCAATTGGATCGATTCTTACATGTGCAAGAATCAGCAAGGCAAATGGTCACATAAGCTACCAACCGTGTTTGCATTCAGTTTCACATGGTAAAATAACACTAAGAGAGACATTGAATTAGGGACAGGGCTCGTTATTTAATATACTGTCAGAATCCTCCTCGTTCCTGTTTATGTGCTTAAAGGGAGACTTTGAGATCAGTGTCGCTACCCGATGGAAGTGAGGGGAAAAAAATTCTGGATTATCCATCCGGGGTGCACAGAGTAACTACTGAAGATATTTCATGATTATTTGGACTCATCATGGCCAGGTAACTACAAAACCCAAGTTTCTACCAAATTTCAACATCACTTTAAGAAGGTAAGTTTATTGCGCATGCTAACATACTATATGATTAAATAACTAGTAGTGGGGTATCCGGGTGGTGTGGCCATCTATTCCATTGCCTACCAACATGGGGATCACCAGATCGAGTCCCCGTGTTATCTCCGGCTTGGTCGGGCGTCCCTACATACACAATTGGCCGTGTATGCAGGTGGGCAGCCAGATGTGGGTATGTGTCCTGGTCGCTGCATTAGTGCCTACTCTGGTCAGTCAGAGTGCCTGTTCAAGGGGGAGGGGGAACTGGGGGAAATAGCGTGATCCTCCCATGCGCTACGTCCCCCTGGTGAAACTCCTCACTGTCAGGTAAAAAGAAGCTGCTGGTGACTCCACATGTATCGGAGGAGGCATGTGGTAGTCTGCAGCCCTCCCCGGATCAGCAGAGGGGGTGCAGCAACGACCAGGATGGCTCGGAGTGGGGAGGGGAAAAAAAGTAGTGTAAATGTCTACATTGTTAACTGGGTACACAATGCTAAGAACATGCATCTCTTCTGCTGGCAAGCTGTAAAAGTAGAAATATTTATAAAGAAGTGTGTCTGGCTGTGTGTCTCTTACTACAGGGCATGGGTTTTTACTGTGACAGTAAGCTTGTTTGAACTGGCAAATATCTAAATATGCAGAAAAAAATGACACACTGCAAGGGAAAAACGATTCATAAAGTGGCAGACTTTTGGTTTTGATTGCCTAAGAGTTGTCATGGACACACTGAAATTTCCTCAACAGAGGGGTTACACACCTGTTTTGGAACTCACCCAGAACTGCAAATCCCATAATCCTATTCTGTTTTTGAGCATGGGCCCAGGGGGTGAAAGGCTTTCAGGTAGATTCCACATGAAAGATGTCCCACTCATTTTCCACCTCCACACCCACACATGCAGGG
Source organism: Lampris incognitus (assembly GCF_029633865.1). NCBI lineage: Eukaryota > Metazoa > Chordata > Actinopteri > Lampriformes > Lampridae > Lampris > Lampris incognitus. The sequence continues at coordinate 72,071,358 of NC_079213.1, read as the reverse complement.
ATTTAGGCTGACCCTTTAGCCCCCTTTGCCCAACAATGAAAGTATACTCGACTAATATGTGGAATAAATTTTGTGTGCCTTTCTATCTCAAGAACTTTATCTGCTTCTCTTTGGCACTTCAGTTATCTGTACTGAGTTATGACTGAGGGGCCTGACTTGTAGGAACATTGAGTGATTTTGTAGAAGGGCTGATGAATCTTCCCCAGGTCGGGGGTTGGCCAATCTCCACCCAGGCCAAAGACCTGTCAGTGTCTGCCATCACCACCGTTGCACAATTCACATCCTGGCTGATATCAAGAGCTTCAGCGAAGAGAGAATACTTGCATTTCATCCAAGAGAGGTCATGCGTTCAGCTCAGCCAACACTGTGTCTATTCACACCTGACAGACTGCTGCCCTTGCTCTGGGCTGACTCAACTGACAGGGAGGGTGCAGAAAGAAAAAATTGTAATGGGTGAGTGTGCAAGCTGAGAGAGATGAAAATGAGAGCGAGCGAGAGAGAGAGAGAGAAAGAGAGAGAGGGTGGGAGAGAGATGCAGAGATACAAAGAGTGAGATAGTGAGAGTCACTCCTTTTTAAACAGGTGTGATTCAACAAAACGGATGGCGGGTTTGCGGCGATATGAAGAAAGAAAGGGAGCATGTGGGGAAAGAGTATGCACAAAGGGGAGTAGGATGATACATGCTTCGATCGCACCAGCTCCCCGTGACAGAATATACAGCCAATGAGTCAATGAGTTTGACCTCGAGATGAAAGTCAAATAAGACTCTTCAAAGAGCCCGATTCTGGTTTAAACTATCCAGATCACTCCCAAAGATAGAATCTGTCCAAATGCCACTCAGCATCAGATAACCTGCCAACCATTTCTATGCCAAAGTTCAGTATATCTGTCTGTTTGCACCCCCCCACTTTAGTTGTCACAGGGCTTGGCAAGGGTTGGGGGAGGCGCTGGGGTGCCCTTACCCTTTGGTGTAATTAGCACCGTTAAAATCACCCACTCAGTCAACTGGATTCTTAGTTACCGTGGCAACCTGAGAAACCAAACAACAGGTGTGAAGGTGGTAACAATGTTGAGTAGAGGTGAAACCTAAACGGTACAAAGTGAACCCAGAGGGAGGGACAGCAATGGGTCACATGACATCACATAGGGGGGGGTGCAGAGGTTGGTGATGGGGCAAGGGATGAGGGGGTGAAGACTCTGTCATTAGCTCTCCTTTAAGGTGTCAGACACCACTCTTCACCTGATGTTTAGGCTGCTCTCACTCAGCTCTCTCTCACAAAAAAACTGACAGCAAGAGAGAATGAACAACAAAACTCCCGTCTCCGTGCTGAGATCAGTCTCACAAGATACGCCGCGGAAAGACGGAGAATCCTGCTATCCATACATCACCTGCTCAAGAATAGCCTTGGAAAATAACCTCTCAAATGGAAAATAAATATAAAAACCTACCCCAATATACCTATCAAGCAATCTCACCTTTAAGGCACAACTTCAACGTAGAGAGATGAAACTAAGGCATGTAGGCAGGTAGAGCCTGCAACAAGGCAGGTAGAGCTATGTCTGTATGTGTTTAAAGCAGCAGCATTGACCTTGGCAGAGCTACTCTATGTTAACTAATTCTATCTATTTTTCTCTTCTGGCATAAGCGTAATGTTATTCTGTACTGCCAAGCATGAGCCACAGAACTTCACAGGGTGGAGAGATGTGGGGGGGTTTCCCCAAATAAACCTGGGGATTAACATACTTACAACCTGGGGGTCTGTCCGGTCATTGGTGTTAAGGGTGTATCACACAGACATAGACCCACGTGCACACATACACACACAGGCATGGACAAACAAGTACAATACATACACAATGTGTAACCACACACACACACACATACACACAAAATACTACATGGATATGCACACTCACTTACCGTTAACCCGTGAGATCAACACATTGCCAATAACTGCTAATGCGTATAAATTAAACTCAGGTGCACTTGGACTATAAAAATATGATTTTTTTGAAGACTGAAGTAGTGTATATTTGTTGCAGTGGCCAAAAAAATAAACTCAGAGTCGTTACTTGGACAGGTTTCAGTGCAGATCACTACTTCCAACTGACTACGGGGTAATGGTGTGTCTCATGTGTCAGAGGAATATGGAGTCCATTTAGCACTGCTGCTAACACTAATCCCCATCTCAATATCTGTACTAAGGCTGTTTGTTATGGCTAACAGCTAAACTAACCAGTACAGAGCCTGCCGCAGTGTGAACCAGCCGGCAGATGCGGGCTTCTGTTTGCTTTGCTTCACGCTGAATTTCGAGCGGGTTATTTTTCCTTCTCGACTGTCCGATGCCGACCTTTTGCTACAGAACAATAGGAATCTCCTGTTTATTGGTGGAACAGTTGGGTGTTTACGAGAGCGGTAAGAGAATCTGGGAGAACATTCTTGCTGGGATTAAGTCATTTTAGGAGCTGAAAGAAACAGAGCTCCTTGTTGGCTGTTGGCTCCTAAAGCAGAGGGACAGGAAGGCAGGGGAAAACAAACTCGTGGTGCGCGCCTTTCCTCCCGGAGCCCTTCCCAGCAGCCAGCATATAATCCTTCAACACATCACATCATACCACGCCACACCACTCCCCTTTTTTTGGTGAGACTGGTACTGAGGCAGACACTGTGAGAATTAGATGCAATAATCCAGGTCAGGAAGTGGGAAAAAACCCAGAGAGACAACATCTGTTTGTTACTTGCATGCACTCAAACGTGAATACATACACACAGCCAGTGGTGCTCTTTAAGGATAACATCACAGCTTTTCCTGTGTGGGAGGCGGGGTGGGGGAATGGTGATGTCATGGCTACCGAAACTGACATCATGGGCTTTATCCCCCATTGGTAACCAATTACTCATAGGTACAGCCGTACAGGTAGGGAGGGAGAGGAGAGAAAGGAGGGGGAGAGAGGGAGTGGCAACACACAGGTAATGAATGACCCGTTTATGTCTCTCTGGCACATGTAATCCAAAATAATGAATTTCTTGAGTACGCCTGAGAAAAGCAAAAAGTTGAAAATTCCTCTGTGTCTCTCCAGTTTGGTACTCATATTCTCTTTGTCTGCAATGCTAAATATGTGTCTGACATATTCTGCCTGACACGAACTATTAAACAAGGCAGGGGAATTGTAGCATAACCATCAAAGATCCCCCACCCCCCCCCAAAAGCCATCTCACCCCCACACATACGCAAACCCCAGGCCTTCCTGTGAATAATAGAGAGGATGGCCAAACACCCCTTCAGCTCAGCTGCAGCAGGGTCACTGCAAGCCCTGGGGGCCCGAGTAAACACTGGTCATCCCAGCCAACACAAGCGCCACTCTGGGTTGTGCAATGCAGCCCTGGGACATCTGGCCACATCAGAGCACTACATTCCTGCCTTATGAGCAACAACAACCGTAACTCTAAGATGAAGAGAGAAGTGGCAAAAGCGAACTGGTGAGCCTGTAAAAGAAATGCTGACTAAGGAGAAAGAGAGCTAAAGATGGGGAGAGAGAGAATGCCAAGGAAGACAAAATGATGGAAAAGAGGGAGTGAGAGAGGGGGGGTGGGGGTGGGGAGGGGGATAGAAAAAGAGACAGTGGTGGCAGGGGGGAAAGTAGTTGAGAAAACCAAAATGGAGAAAACCAAGAGAGCTGACCAATGTAAGGCTAAGGACAGGTCATGGGGCTAGCAATGCATCTCTACCTTATAAGGTTATGGTGAGTATGAGTGTACATGCATACAAGGGTCTCCAATTTCACAGTTTCGCAGGGCCAGTGGTTCAGCCAGTTCAGTCTCTCTCCATTAATTCCCTCCTGTTGTCGCCAAACTGGTTGTTTCTATACAACCATCTCTCTCAATTCTCTGTAAGCCAGACAAGGCATTTGCCAGCAAAAAAGTCTCCATTACTGCTGGCCTCCATCCATTTGTGACCCGCCGCTACATTGTATGTTATCATTACAGCAAACTATGGTCTCAGTCAGTTTTGGGCCTCACAATGTTCCCCTTGCTCGCCGTAAGCAACACCGGTTCCCACACCTATCTGCGTAGCAACCCATTAAGGTTTACTGGCTGACCCCTGACCTTGGCTGGGGTCGTGGCCAGGGCCTTCATTAGGGGATAAATCATAAACACCTGAGTGGCTGACCTGGGCGCAGTGCTGGGGCTCCAGTCATGTGGTACTAATTTTGGGTTGCGATGGCGTGTAAATCGGGTTAAACCAGCGCTTGCGACCCTTAGGGCTCAGAGCACATATTAAAAATTGACCACAACCCATTCACTGTCTGTGTGTGTGTGTGAATGTGTGTGTGTGAGTAAATGAGAGAGGGATAGAAAAAAAAAAGAGAGAGAGAGAGAGAGCGAGAGAGAGAGAGAGAGAGTGTGTGTACAAGGAAGGCTGCAATTTTCCTGAAAATAATGCTAGTTTGTGCCAAGCAGTTATGGGAAACAAGGCTCTACTGGTGACGATTACTTCAGAGCCATGTGGTGGACTAAATTTGCGCCATCGCTTAGTACTCACCTCTCCTGGGGCTCTCATGATTGAAGAGGATCCCGTTGACAGCAAACATGTTGTAGGCCTCTCGAAAGTTCACCACAATCCAATAGGCATAGAGCTTAGCAGCGCCTGAAAGAACATTGAGGGAAGGGAGTGTGAGTGTAGTGTGTAGATTGTATCAGAAAAAAATGAATTAATGCCCAGATACAGAGCAGAAAGAGAAAGAAGCTTCTTTCACACCAAATTCTTGGTATCTTCCTAGGTTAAGCCAGATCCCATCTTGTCTGCTATATTGTCAGCTACTTGTTTATATTGCGCTTGAAAACATAGTAAGTGGACCAAATCCTTATCGATCTGTTGCTTTTTTTCACATTGCCAGTGTCTGCATCACTTGAACTTGCTTTTTACTGTTATTACATCAGCTCCACACTGCAGCTACAGAGCAACAACACAGGGATAAATATGAGGCCGCTTCAATGCAAAGCTGTCATCTTTGCATATGCATATCTGAAATATGCTTATGCATTTTCATTTTGAATTTTCATTGGTTATGTGTTTAACTAATGTGTCAAACACAACACACTGAACAAGTGAATGCTGAAATTCTTGAAGGGACCCTTTTACACAGATAGGACCCCAGAAAATTGGTGTGCCAATGCTTAGGAAGTTTGTTTTACTGTACCTAGGACCAATTTCCAAGGATCTTGCGCCATTCATGGCAAATGAGATCCAAGTTAAAACCCCAAATTTTAGTTTGGTGTGAAAGGAGTAAGCGAGAAATACAACCCCATCTTTACAACACAGACACACATACCGCAAAAGAGAAAAGAGAGTGCAGCAGCAGCACAAAAACAATCCTGTGATTATGCAGCATGTCGTACTTCAGAGCAGGGACGTCATAAATCATAATTCATTGTAGAAAATATTCACTACACACTCCCGATGACTGACTGAAAACAGGCACATCCTGAACATTCTCCTCTTCCTTCTCTTGCCATCTTCCTCCCCCCCCCCCACCCCCTCCCTTTCTCCTGTGAGCAGGGGAATACCAAAGCGAGAGAAGCGGGTTGTCTGTTGATTAAGCCATGGGTCAGGACATAGACTGGAGGTGAAGGGAGGTCACCATAGCATCTCCATGCACCCCTCCTTACTCTAATTAATTGAGGAACAGCCCTGCATATTTTGGTATGTGCCTCCCATCCAGCTTTGGATTGAGTGCTGACAGACGAGGAAAGTGTCAGTGAGGAGAAATTTAGGCAACACAGAACATGAAACCTGATCTCTCACACACGTGTGTGCGTGTGTGTGTGTGTGTGTGTGTGTGTGTAAATGTGTGTGTATGTGTGTGTAAAGTGAGTGTTGAGTGCCATGGATACAAAGGTGTCTTTGTTTGAATGAGAGCCACTCCAATCCTGAGTCAGACGTTTGGCCTGAGGGCATGTAGAGAACTCTCAAGCTCTCCCTCGGCAATGAACACTGAAGGCCCCCTGTGTTCACACACATGCGCACATGCATGCACGCACACAACGCCCCCCCCCACACACACACACACAAATTTTATATATATACACACACACATATATACATACACACACATAGATTGACAGCTGATGATTGCTTATGGTATGAAACAGGCTTGTACTGTCTGTTAAATAATTACCACTGGATTATATAAAATATATATAAAATGTGTAAGCATGTGTGCAGATGCATGCACACATAAGTCAACACACATACTCACCCATTCATATACAAACCACAAGCACACAAACAGACATATATATATATAGTATAACTTTGAAGGATGGTGAAAAGGCAGCAAAGTTAAGTAATCCTGTGTTTATGTACAATGCATGTGGTGTGTGTGTGTGTGTGTGTGTGTGTGTGTGTGTGTGTCTGTGTGTGTGTGTGTGTGTGTGTGCGCGCACACGCGCGTGTGTGTGTGTCCATACAAAATCCTTTGAAGAATGGTGCAAGGTTAATAAAGTTAAGCAATCTGTACTTTGTGTGTGTGTGTGTGTTTTGTTACCATAAGGCGAGCGGGGATAGAAAGGCGTAGTCTCTTTCTGAGGGATCTCTTGGACTTTGCCGTACAGTTCACTGGTGGAGGCCTGGTAGAAACGCACGCTGTTGGTCAGACCACACGTCTTGATGGCATCCAGCAGGCGCAGTGTGCCTACACCATCCACATTGGCTGTGTACTCAGCCAAATCAAAAGAGATCTATGACAGAGAAAAAGAGAAAGAAAGATCATAAAATAATAAATGGCATAATAGATCAGATCAACGTCGTACAAAGTTCTCCTATGTGAACAAAATTATGGAGCAACAGCTTTTGAGATCTCTTGATGCATGCTCAATAACCCAGGTAAGAAAATCAAAGAAGGTTGAATCAGTTCATCTGGATACGTTTATTGACAGATACATTTCATCACTAACTAAGTGACATGACTGAAGATGTCACTTAGCTGAGTGATGAAATGTATCTGTCAATAAACATTGTATCCAGATGAACTGATTCAACCTTTGAGCTTTTGAGCTCATATCCCACACATAAAGCTTGTCTGATGTGAAAATATGATGAGAGGAGACAAAGATGCAAAGAGAAGAGAAAAGCAGGGAATGTGTTGTTTCTGGAGATTATCGGAATCGGAGCACATTAAAGCTAATACCTCAAACCAAACACTCCAACTCCCATAATGCCTGTGAGTACTAGTATTGGTGAGAGCCAGAAGGGGAGGGGAAATTATAGCCATTTGGGGAAATTGTGTAAAACCTAGAAATGTGTGTGTGTGTGTGTGTGTGTGTGTGTGTGTGTGTGTGTGTGCATATCTTGCTTCAATGTGTTTGCGTGAATCTGCATGCATGCTCAAGCGTGCACTTGTTTCATGTGTGCTTCCTTGTGTGTGAGCCAGGTTGGGCTCCAGGTTTGGGCTCCAGATTAGGCGTAACGGTTAAAAGCCGTGCTGGTTGTGGTCACCACACCTGGAGAATGCGGCAGGGGCCGTGTCTGTATGGAGGAAACGCTTTGGCCCTTTAGTGCTTCCACACCACCGCTATACACATCCACAGGATAAAGACCCCTTATTTCAACCAGGGACCCAAGAACACTGGGCCTCTATTCCACTTGTTGGCCGTGCACTCCATATAGAGAGACTCACATACGCTAATGCTCGCACATACACATACACTGGCACACATATGTATGCAAGCACACACAGCAGGCAGTTTTGATCAGCTTCATTTAAACTTTGCCTCACTCCATTATTCCTTCCTAAATGGCATTTAGACATTTTCATTAAAGTGGAAACAGCCAACTTTTCAACCCCCCCTCCCCCAGCCTTTCCAAGTTGTATTACTGTTTGCGGCACTGTCGCAAAGACAACCGGATCGCTTTCTGGATCTGTTTTCCTCAGAGCCTAGCTCCATGAAGAAGTGATCAACACCACTTTGGAAATAAGACAGAAGAAGCATGTTCGCTGGAGAGGTAAACTGATATTGTCATAATTTTCTATCAAATTTGGGAACAGGCAAAAGCTATCGTAATGATTTGCATTGCATACGAATAAAATAGTTTGAGTAACATTATTGCTTCGCTCAAACAAGTATATACAGCAGGGGTTGGTGTCAGGGTGGAGGGGGGAGTAACGTTACAAGAAAAGAGCATCAACACGGGGGTCTTCGGTTTGAATCCCCGTGTTACCTCCGGCTTGGTCGGGCGTCCCTACAGACACAATTGGCCATGTCTGAGGGTGGGAAGCCGGATGTAGGTATGTGTCCCGGTCGCTGCACTAGCACCTCCTCCGGTCAGTCGGGGTGCCTGTTGGGGGGGAGGGGTAACTGGGGGGAATAGTGTGATCCTCCCACGTGCTACACCCCCCTGGCAAAACTCTTCACTGTCAGGTGAAAAGAAGCGGCTGGTGACTCCACATGTATCGGAGGAGACGTGTGGTAGTCTGCAGCCCTCCCCAGATCGGCATATGGGGTGGCACAGCGACCGGGATGACTCAGAAGAGTGGGGTAATTGGCCAGATACAATTGGGGGGAAAAGGGGGGGATCCCCCCCCCCAAAAAATAAAACATTAGGAGAAAAAGCATGGAGACATGAAAGCAGATAGACAGTCTTTAGTATGTGTTGATAAAAGCGAACTGGGTTGGTAGCGTCCTTATGTTTTTACAAAATGAAAGAAATTGAACAGCTGAGACAGTCATAACATATTTTCTGTACATGGATTTTCATACAAACAAGTGGATCAACCCAACTGAATGTCGGTTTGGAACCCTCTCAATGGAGCGCTCTCCATTGAGTGAATGCCCATCCGAGTTCACTCTTATTAAACCTTATTGTTTTTGTGATATTTTATTATTTTTCTTTAGAAATGTTTGCACAAATTCCCATGAGATGGTAAATGATAGAGACATAAGATTTTGCCCATTGCTTGGTAGTTGTGTGCAAGTAGTGCCCGAGAATTATGACCCCAATCGGCCTAATGAGGATGCTTTAAAGGTCAACTTTGATCAGTCATAACTCCTGCGCCGTAAGTCTGATTTACATGAAACTTGGTACAGATATCTATCTATCCCCAGTCAACAAATCTGCCTCAAAAACTACTAAAGTCTGCCTGACTAGATTTTCTGCCATTTTGAATTTTTTGAAAAATGCATTTTTGACATGTCCCCCTAAACCTTAGACAGAGATCGTACCCAGTGGCAGACAGAATTGCACAGTGAAAGCGAAATTTATAGGGAATCAATCTAAATGCCGATTGTGTCATTATTCTATAGCCATTACACTGTGCAATCAACTTTTACTTCATAAGGATAAGCTAAAGCAAAAAAGTTGTCTATTTCCACTTTAACATCTCACACCCTAATTTTCTCTTGCCCTTTGTTCACACATAAACAGGCACATCTAAATATATTTTGTATGGCATACACACATGAACATGCCTACTCTTTTTAAATGCATATGTCGTGTCAGCGGAGAATGACAGAGGCCAGGGCCCATAAGGCAAGTTCTATGGAGCTAAGGGGAGGGTACCGGGACTGAGCCTGCTGGCCCCTGAAGATCACCAAAACAGAGCCAACAATACCTGGCTTTATATCGAGTCAAGCAGGGGCCAGACTGCACACACTAATGTACCCATGCAGAATCAATTCCCTCTCTAGTAGACGTAATGCAATCCAAGCTTTAATATGACCTCCTAACTTTTCCTTTCCTCCCTTTCTTTACTTTCCAGTTCCGCCTGCCTTCTTTTTCTTGCTTGAATATTTCTCCTCTGGCTCTGTAACGGGAGTGTCCTCCTCTCCTTGGCCCTCGTAAACCTTACTTTATATAGCTACCTCCCTTACAGAGACCTCCTCTCCATCTTGCTGTCTGTGCATGTGAGTCTGTCCATTCCTCTTGGTTTTTTCTCTGCCAACAAGGTATGCGACATTTGCGCATACGTGCACATACACATACACACACACACACACATATGTACATGCAGACTGGGGGTATCAAAACCAGCTGGGGGGTGGGGGGGTAGGTAGGGTCCAGGACAGCTTGACAACTTAAATCAAACAAATTGCCTTAATGCCTCCATTCTCTGTCATTATGTAAGGCAGGGCCTGAGCGCTGACGGTTTAAAGGCCAGATATGTGTTCACTTTGTGTGTGCGTGAGTATGCTCTTGGTCATGTGTGTGTGTGTGTGTGTGTGGCTGCTGGGGCCCCTTGGTCCAGCCCTGGCAGATATTGTTCTGTTCTGGGAAGCCAGCCAAGCTCTGTCAGCATTGGGGGTCTGCCGCCGAGCAAATATTCCGACCTTAAAAAAGCGATCCATTTAAAAGGTTCTAAATGTACAGGATACGTGCCGCGTTTGGTGGTTTCATTTCTTTCCTGCTCACACATGGCCTGTTGAAATATGTGCTTGAGAGAGGGGAATGTCACTCTGTGTGTGTGTGTGTGTGTGTGCGCGCGCGTGCGCGCGCATGTGCGTGTAAGTCAGCGAGTGTGCCTGAAGAGATGCATAAATATGAATTACATTTAGTCAGCTACGGCCTCTCTCTGCATGCCTTCTTGGCCTTGTGTCTGCTTTAACCATAAAGCATAATACTTGGGCATTATATTTTATATATACTTGTAGTAATGTAGAGCTATGGTGTGCGTTCGGAAAGAGAATAAGTGAAAAGGAGCAAGAAGAGTTTACACTCACAATAGAGAACTAATCTGTCTCCATAGAAAGTGTGACCTACACTCACACGTAGCTGTCCAAGTAGTCTACACTCACAAATAAGAAAGAAAGCCACTTTATTTTTGTGATTGTACAGTTACAATTAAATCTGATTACTGCATTTAACCCATCCTATTGTATAGGAGCAGTGAGCTGTTGTGGTGGAGCACCCGGGGACCAACTCCAGGTCTTCTTTCCACTGCCCTGCTCAGGGGCACAGACAGGAGTATTAACCCTAACATGCATGTCTTGTTGATGGTGGGAGGAAACCAGAGCCCCCGGAGGAAACCCACGCAGACATGGGGAGAACACGCAAACTCCACACAGAAGGGACCTGGGACGGCCTGGGGTTCGGCAACAGCACGAACCACTGGGCCACTGTGCCGCCCCATAACACCTTTATTTTATTGTATTCATATCTTTCTATCTTACTTGAAAGATGATATCAGGGAGAATCGACAATATTCACCAGAACACACACAAAAAAACACACACACGTAGACACTCACAGTATCTTTGATGAACTGTTTCTGCGCTCTTAGGTATTGTTTTACTTCCTTTTCCCCAGTTGGACAATGGCTAAAGGTAATCAGCTCTCTCACTCTAGCTTTGATGTCCTGTGGTTTGTTAGCTAGTTGTGTAATGCTGAACCTGCTACCGGTCCACTGGCACTGGCACACTGCAGACAGGCGTCACCATCGCAAAACACTGATCAATCAAGTGAATGGCCCCTGTGGTAAACCAACATCATGCCACAGATTCCAGTGCAATTACAGTTGCTGATGAGAGTGAGTGAGAGCAGTGGGATCACCCCCCCCCACCCCTTGCATGACTATTTCATTATTGTGGCCCATGTTGTCAAACACTGAAAATTCAGCTCAGTCTTGCCAACCTCACACAGCCAAATACAGCAATCACTAAGATGCCCCGGAGGAAGAGTGAGAGTGAGAGCAAGAGAGGGAAAGAGAGAGGAGGCAGGTAGGGAGGTAGAGAGGCACAGAGAAATGGTGAGAGAGAAGAGCGAAAGAGATGCATGGATGCAGGGAGAGAAACCACAGTTAATTACACCTTTACTCATCGCATTACAGGGAAGCTGAAATTAGAGCAGTCGTGTGTTAACAGCGCAAAGACAAACAGGCTGAATACCCTCCAGCAGAGGGAGGTTTAGCTCCCACCCACCCACAATCAGACAGATCAACTACTCTGCTTTCATCAGCTCAGCTACAGTGTCACTCATCTGTTCCGCTACAGATGTAGCTATTGTATAGGAGGTCTCACTTTTTACCACATGCATCACATGTAAAAGAAAACTACTGGTGCAGTCACTCCACCCAAATGAAAATTTAATTTTTTTGTTTTTATCAGCAGCCAGATGCCAGAATTAATGGTCAGGTGACCAATCATATCTGAGGCAAAAAATGTTGTCATACTATTTAATGCTACTTCACATAGTATGAAAACATATAAACTTCAGCAGCTGCTGTGGTTCTAATGAAACACTAATGTAAATGTGTAGGGAATGAAAGTAAAACACAGCTGTACTGTCTAAAGCACAGCTTTAATGTCTACATGTCTACATGTCAATAAACAGAATTTTGAAAGAAAATCACATTTACACCTAACAATTGTTAGCATGAATTCTGAAACCTATATATGGACCTAACCATCAGGCCAACCTCTGAAATGAGATCCAGATAAGGGAAAAGAAACTGGGGTTTAACACTTATTGTGAGTTTAGCATGGCTCCAGGTTACTCCCTTTGAGTTGTACTGACATATCCATATGCCCACAACTTTCCATGTTTTCACATGCAAACCTTGTGTAGCCTAAGCTACTGTTGCTGCATCATGCAGACCTGTGCTCGCAGCGCGCTCCACAAACATGGTTGTATCTCTGTCATCGTGTATGGGTTCATTGTGCTGAGATTGGGAGGAATGACTTATTCTCCAGTTCTGTCTTGTTGAAATTGTCATTCATACCTGTCTGCACATAAATACACACACGCCTGATAGAAAAACCACAGGACTATTTCTCCCATGCCAGTTGCCCCCCCCCACCCCCCCCCCCCCCCACCAAGAACCAGACACAATAACGCTCAAGGAGAGAAAGAGAGACATGAAGAAGAAAAATGGAGAAGAGAGTGAGCATGAAAGAGTTATATAGAGACTTTAAGAGAGTATGTTTCAAAGAGACAGACATCTGGATTTACGACTGAGCATTATCTAGTTGGAACTCGAATAATGTCTTTGATCACTGCTGTCTGCGTGTTTTAACTAGGGACCCAGTGTTCTTAAGATGGATCACAATAACAATAGCCATCTCCCAGCTGACCCAAGACCGTTCTACTAGTAACACTGAAGGCAGACTATCTGACATACACAAGTACTACTGTTGAACTGTTGCCAGAGCAAACATTACAGCCATTGCTCTTGAGCACATCAAGTCTTGATTTAACAATATGGTACACAAACTAAAGGGCATGAGTATGCACACATACCACACCCACACACAAATACAGACGCATACCAGGGATTCCCTCATAGTTAGTGCAAGTTATGTGAGACTTGTGACATCGTATCATCATTGTGGTGTTAACAGGAAACAATAAAAGGCTCTTAAGACTTAATTTTGGCATGAGCTCCTGAAAGCATGGTCAAAATATAGGAAACAACATAAATACAGTTGCAGGCCATCACAAGTCACTACAACTGCATCAATATGCCTTAGCATGGATGTGTCTGGGATCCACCTGGTGTGACATGCAAATTTGGTTTATGGGACTCATTTGCTGGGACCATAAAAGCACATTTAGAGCTTTATTTCAACTCTAAATTAAGTATTTCATTGATGGCAGTAGAGAATGCCATCTCAGTTAAAGTGGTGCCATTTGTTTTCTGCATGCTTTTCCAAGCTCATGTAACAGTGCCAACTTCCACAATGTATATGGGAAATCACTGCATCCTGGGTGATATTGCCATTAATGGGTTGACAGCAATCAACTAGGTATGTCTGAGCAGTTCCTTGTTCTTCCGAGGGGTCAGATAGACACACACAACACCAGGAAAATGTTCCCACCTCGTCTCTAAATGCTTTTTTCATCCCTATTTAAAACAGGCATGTCTTTCATTACAGCAAGTAACAGTACAGGGGCAGTTTACAGAATGAGCTGGGCATTGAAACTGAAACTGACAGACAGCATAATTGAAGGCTTAAGGAGATTAATTTAACTGTGATTCTCACACAGAAAGGCTGACAAGTGACAACAATAAGTCATCAATTTTGAAAACGAATTGGGCACGGCAGATTGATGCAAGGCTTGACATGCACTCCTCCCACTGATACAACCCCCAATGATTTTCAATCATCATCATTATCACATCTGAGTTTTGGCACTTTTGCGACTGATCTAATTACAGGGGTTTTCTGCTCAGATAGTGGAGGTTTGCTGCAGCTATGGCAATGCACAAATACAAGTTCAACACATTGAGGATGGATGGAAAGGTGGGAGTCAGAGAGATGGAGGCACTGAAAGCAGGGGCAAGTGTATATTGCGTACGTGTGGAGAGACGCATGCTGTGAGAGCTTGTGTTAGGGCAGGTACAATGAGAACTGGAGCTTGGCTGTCAAAACCCAGGATTTATGCTGTGAAGCCTGGAAAATCCCTGTGTGTGCCTCCCGGCCACTCTCGCTCTCTCCGTTTTTCTTCCTTTCTCTCTCTTTCTCTCTCTCTTTATCCATCGCACCTTGCCAAATCTGGGGTGACAGGTATCGATAGGCGCGGGCGGCCGATCTCTCCAACATGGACACCCTGTTCCCCTTTCTCGGTGCACCAACTTGCAGGGAATGTGAGGAATGCTCAAGCCAACCACATCAGTTCTTCCTACAACATCCCATCACTTTTGTTTGGTCCCAGTGATAAAATAAAGCAAGTGAGTCACGTTCAGTGAGCATTCACCCAATAAAAGTTTAATGAGGTTCAATTAATTAACAACTAGTTATGGCAAAGGACTTTTTTGCATATATCGCTATTTAACTTTGCTGTTCTGCTCAAAAAAATCAACACCATGTTGGCTGGCTAAGCGAAGACAGAGTGGATAAAAAGGCATGAGGTAAAAGAGAATGAGAATATTAGAGAAACAACAATGACAACAACAATGACAAAGAAAGCATACAGGGAAGGTACAGTCGTACACCCCATTCCATTAGCATTGGATAAGACCTCCTTGAGCGGGAACTCCCTGGAAAAGTCAATCAAGAAAGAAGAGCCCCATCATTCTTTCTTTCCTTCAATCACCCTATCTACCCTCCAGACACTTACCACCCATCAATCACTCCCGGCTCACAAACATAAACACACATGTAAACATGGCAACAGGCCTTATTACACTGGGCTGCGGTCAAGCCCCCAGGGACTGTGTGTAGCAATCACAAACACAACAGTAGACAAGCGCACACTCATGCACATGCACACTTGGGCACATGCGTGGGCTACCACACATACAAACACATAGGTTGAGCGCCTCAGCGTCTGACATGAGCCTGAGTGACTATTAAAGGGTAATTCCAGCATTCTTAAACCTAGGCCGTATCTTTCCATCATTTGGGATCTTAATGACTAAAGGGACAATGTTTTTGGAATTGGTCCAGAATCGAGCGAGAAAGCTTTCAGCCGATAGCCACGAAACGGGATGCGATGTAATCACTGGGGGCAAGCACGCGCGTCAGAGTACGTCCACTAAAAGTGCTTATTTTTGCCACTGACAGGCTCAGATTGTTATTAAAAGTGTTTGACAACATTATGGAAAAGACCCCTACAGAGATAGACTTTTTTCTTTACATTTTGCTTCTTCCAGTCTCTGTTGTAATCCCTTTTACTGCTTCTGCTACTTGCGCACAGGGGTGTAGTTTCAGATGTTTACCCAAAAAAAGTCACGCCAAGTCTTATCAGAGCTTACCATTCACTTGAAGTAGCATAATATTACATGACTAAATTACTGCTAGCAGTTCCTCTATTTCCAAAGTCATGGTTGAATATTTAGCTGGTTTTAAAAATATGGATGAGGCATTTGAATTCGATGGTTGCCCGTATTTATTTGAGCCGGAATATATGGATGAAGAGCTCCTAGAAATTGAAGGGAGGATGGGGGGGGGGGCAACAGGCAGGAGGGTGAACCAGCTTGTTCGGCTGGCAGTAGTCATCCCGGTCAGAATGGTCACTGCAGACCTGATGTCTCAGAAAGCTGAATCAGTACATCTTGACACAAAATTTAGTGGGAGAAATGCTTCATCACTCTTCTAAGTGACTTCATCAGCCTCAGCCGACTGCCGGTATCCCCAACGACTGCCGGTATCCCCAACCTTATAAACAGCATAGTTGCATAGCGACCAACACCGCCGATCAGTTGGTCCTTATGCAACTCAGTTTCGGTCATTATGCAACTGTGCTGGTCGCCAGTGGCTGAAACCGGCGACTGGTTTCATATGCAACTTGCATATAACACCGATCACAAACGCAGTTGCATAAAGACCAAAATTGGCAATCGAAACCAAAGTGTTCTCACTCAATACTGGACCAATTCCAAAAAATGTTGTCCTTATTAGTCATTTTGACCCCAAATGATGGAAAAACAGGGCCCAGGTTTAAAAATATCGGAACTACCCATTAAGTTGTGGCTCGCTGGCCTCTTTCACCAAAACTCAGCCCACTGAGAGGAATTCTCTGCCCCAAATATCAGGGAGTGAAAGACAAAACGACAGTAAAACCCCCGAGATTCAACTTCAACACAAAACTCACTTGCTGCTTTCTGAGTGTAACGATCTGAATTTAGGTGGTTGTTAAAAGCTAATTACCTCCACCATTACGATTTACCTCCCTTCATTTTTACCTAGCCAATGACTTAATATCCAACCACTTTAACAGTCACGCCTCTGAATCTTTAAATATTTCCATCATATCTCCCCCTCTCTCTAATACAAAACAAAAACAATCTCACTCATTCTTTCTGTGTGGTTGTGTGTGTGTGTGTGTGTGTGTGTGTGTGTGTGTGTGAATTAAAAAGTCAATGGTTAGGTGTGCCATAAGAGGATAAATGTTTTATATTAAACTGGATCCCAAACTGGAGGGATCTGCTATGCGATCTGATGTAACAATTGATCAAAAATGAAAGAGCTTTAAGTTTGCTGAGGCCGGATCATATGGACCAGATACCTACAGTGCAACACATCAAAGAACATCATACGACACAACACCGGCAGCAACAACACAGCTGAGCCCCATTATTCATCAGGACCAACATGGATGGTACAGCTCCCTCATTTCTCCCCCCTCTGTGCTGCTCTTTTTTCCTCGCTTTCTCTCCTCCTCTTCCACCCAAAGTGTTGCTCTCACACTCCTTATCAACTGTGTGGCAGCAGGAATCAGCTGACTTCAAAGCAAACGGTGGAGAAGAGGTGAGGAGATTGCGCCTCCTCCCCACCTCCAAACCATCACCAGTACAACTCCTGAGCACCCCCCCCCTCCCCTGCTGGGGCCAAAACTGCCCCTCCTTTAACACTTCCCCCACTGTCTCTCCTCTACCCCCAGACCTCTAACCTACAACCACCCCTCACTTCAGCTGCTTCTCCTGCTCCATTTGGTGATAATCAGGCTCCCAGCATCCTCTCTGATTAGGATGGAGGTGGGACTTTGTAACCCCCCCCTCCTCATTACCCCTCCCCACAAACCCCACTTGGACTTAGCAGCGGTTGAACTCACCCCATCCCTCTCTGAAGTGCCACACACTTGATGAATGCTGTGCTTGTGAGCAGAGGAAGTACCCCCCACCCACCCACCCTGCCCTGCCGTTCCTTAAATGATCTTTAAATAGAAGTGAAGGCTGGGGACCACCGCCCCTGCAGGTGCTACCTCTCTTTGGTTACACACACACACACGTGCATGCAAACACACCTACCACAAGAACTGACACCCATACATACATCCATACACAGATCTGCGCTCGACCACAAGAGCACCCACCAAAACACACATGTTGGCAGCCCTGGTAGCTGTCACAGAGATTTGTTACCAGACCGAAGCCAGACCCTGCTCCTCCGTAGGCCTCATTTACACAAACACCCCCTACCCAACCCTCTCGAACCTTACAGCTCAGACATACTTTCCGCACTCCACATCCACAGATAGTTGTGGAATTGTACCGGTCCCACAGACTCACACACATTTCCGTTCTACGCATACACAGTTCCCAATCCACATTCCATTCCAGTTGGTGGCGGTAATGCACCATAATGTTGTTTGCCAACCGCTATTGCCATTTGCCAGTTTCATCTCTCCCAGACATTTGCGTGATTTCTCCCATAGAATTTGGTTGTCTTTGTATTCTTTCAAAGATGGATTATATAAATGTGGGTAATGGCCAAGGACTGGATAAAAAAATGGATGTAGCCACCGTGACATGACCCATTGGTTTGTGGACTACCATTTTGAAAACTCGATTGGGCATTTTCCCGTCGCCATCTTTTTTTTTTTTAAACCAGACATGACCATATTTGGACGAGAGGATGGCGCTAAGAGGAGCAAGGGGTGGATCTGACTGAGAACCCAAGGATACTATGCATGCCCACCTGTACCAGCAACCTGACTGCACCTGGCTCTGCCGTGCGAAGTTGCATTCCAAATTTATCGCACACTAAGACAACAAGACCAACTAGAGTAAGCCATTATTCGGCAAGCATTGGGGAGGGGCAAAATAAAGGAGCACTCCTGAGGTCGTGCAGCATATGGCACACAGGAGCTGCCATTAACTGAATCCTTGCCTCGCTTTTCCCGTCAGTTCCGTTCAGTTTTAACGGCGTGTTATAATTAGACAGGACCTGGGTGTCCAGTGTACTCCCGCGCCACAGGCGACTACGTTAACCAGTCGACTAAAGGGTCCGACCTGTTAGCCAAGGGCTAGCGAGTCTATTTATCCATACATGTTATAATACCCAGCGTCCCCACGCTTCAGCATACATGTTTCCTCATGCCTCTGGGCATATGCACTTCCGATGGCCTCACGGTCTCACCATCCCATTTCTGACACCAATGTCGCGAATTTGGAGGGGCAGCCAGGGAACCACCACAGCTGGAGCACGACTACGTTAAACAGTAGACTAAAGGGTCAGCCAAGGGTTAGCAAGTCTATTTATCCGTGCACGTTACACCGGGTGGCGTGGCAGTTGGTTCGAATGCCCGTATTACCTCCGGCCTAGTCAGGCATCCCTACAGACACAATTGGCCATGTCTGCAGGTGAGAAGCTGGATGTGGGTATATGTCCTGTTCGCTATACTAGCGCCTCATCTGGTCGGTCGGAGCGCCTGTTCAGGGGGGAGGGGGAACTGGGGGGAATAGCGTGATCCTCCCATATGCTACGTCCCCCTGGCGAAACTCCTCACTGTCAGGTGAAAAGAAGCGGCTGGTGACTCCACATGTATCGGAGGAAGCATGTAGTAGTCTGCAGCCCTACCCGGATCAGCAGAGGGGGTGGAGCAGCAACTGGGACAGCTTGGAAGAGCGGGGTAATGGCCAAGTACAATTGGAGAGAAAAAAAGGGGGGGGGGATCAGGAAAAAAATAGCACGAGAGTGCTCACTCATCTAAGTGACCAATACATACTGATCAGTACTTAAGGTTTGACTCTCATCATCCACTGGAGCACAAATTAGGAGTCATCAGGACGCTGTACCACTGAGCTGACAATGTCCCCACTGACACAACGGCCGAGGAAGGGGAGAAATCCCACATTAAACATGTCCTGGTTAAGTGTGGTTATCCTAACTGGGCGTTTATCAAAGCCAGGAAGACGCCCAAACAGTGCACCAGCCGATCGAAGAGAGGAGAAGGACAACAGCTGCCTAAGTGTAAACCAGTAGTAATTCCATATGTAGTGGGAGTGTCGGAAAAGCTGGGAAGTGTATTTTCCAAACACTGCATCTCGGTTATTTCAAACCCCAAAAACACACTGCGCTGGAAATTGGTCCACCCCAAGGATCGGGTCCCTGGCACAAACAGAACAATATAGTGTACTGTGGAGGATGAAAGAAAGGAGATGAGACCACTTCTCCTTTTGACCACACAGCCGTCGGGTCGTTTATTTCCACCAACTGCAGCCTGGTGTCAGCGGTCCGGTAGGCCTGCACGTCTGTATCAGCAGCTTGGTCTGCAGGCGTGGCTGCGTAGTCGGGTCCCAAGTGGACGGCCCCCACCATCGCCCGGGAGAGACAGTCAGTGACAAAGTTGTCCTCGCTGGTGACGTGCCGGATGTCAGTGGTGAACTCCAAGATGTAAGAGAGCTGGTGCTGCTGGCGCCCAGACCATGGTTCATTGGCTTGGGCCATGGTGAACATCAGCGGCTTGTGGTCCACAAACACTGAGAACCGGCGGCCTTCCAGCAGGAACCGGAAGCGGCAGATGGCGAGAAACAGGCCAAGAAGCTGCCGGTCGAAGGTGCTGTACTTCCTCTCACTGCTGCGCAGCTGGCGGCTGAAAAAAGCAAGCGGCTGCCAAGCTCCGCCCACCCACTGCTCATACACTGCCCCCACGACATAATCTGAGGCATCCGTGGTGAGTGCTTCTGGGGCAGTTGGTGATGGGTGCGCCAACAAGGCAGCGTCAGCCAGCAGAGCCTTAGCTTCCTCAAACGCCTGGTTTCTCTCTTCCGACCAGTCCACTGAGCCCTTGGGGTCCTTACCCTTCAGACCCCCATACAGGGGATGCATGAGATGAGCCACCTGGGAATGAACTGGTTGTAAAAGTTCACCATGCCCAGGAACTCCTGCAGGGTCTTCACTGTGTTTGGACATGGGAATCTGGCGACGGCGTCCACCTTGTCGGGGAGGGGGGTTGCTCAGTCCTTTGTAACCCGGTGCTCGAGGAAATCAATGGCTGGCAGGCCCAACTGGAACTTTGCCGGGTTGATGATGAGCCCATGCTGGCTGAGCCGCTCGAACAGCTGCCAGAGGGGGACCAAGTGCTCCGCCGCGGACGTACTGGCCATGAGAATGTCGTCCAGGTAAACAAACAGGAATAGCATATCCCGCAGCAGAGTCCATGAGTTGATGAAAGGTCTGCGCAGCCCCCTTGAGCCCAACAGCATCCTCAGGAACTCGAACAGTCCAAATGGCATGATTACTACCGTTTTCAGCAGCACATCCTGCGGGCGGACCGGCACCTGGTGGTATCCACGCATGAGGTCAACCTTGGAGAAGATGACTGCCCCCGCCAAGTGCACGGAGAAGTCCTGGGTGTGTGGGACGGGATAGCAGTCTGGCGTTATGGCATTGTTGAGACCATGGTAATCGCCACATGGGCGACAGCCGGCATTAGCCTTTGTGACCATATGCAGGGGGGAGGTCCAAGGGCTGTCGGGGCGGCACATGATGCTGAGGTTATCAATGTTGGCAAACTCCTCTCTGGCGATGGCGAGCTTGGCTGGGCTGAGGTGCCGTGCATCCCCGGTGGTATGCAAGTTGGATATGCCAATGGGACCCACCTCCCCCAGCATACATGGGTAAGAGTAGAAGGAGACGGCATCAATCAAGCGGCGGTTTTTAACATCCACCAAAAGTAGAGTACCGCCACAACGTAGTAGTACTTGGTCTCATCCACGGTGATGTGGTGATGTTCCTAATAGTGAACTTGGCTTCGATGTGAGCAAACCATGCTGCTGCAGCCGTCTCCCATAAGTCGGGCAGTTTGAGCGAGACGGCGTTAGCCACTGCAGCTTCATTGGTAGCTTCATTCTCCATGGCTCAAGTCGGGGTCACCAATGTGGAGGATGAAAGAAAGGAGATGAGACCAATTCTTCTTTTGACCGCAGTACACTGTTGGGTGCCAGGAGGATTGCCGTGACTTGTACATTGGGGAAACTAAACAAACGCTGGCCAAGAGAATGGCACAACATAGGAGAGCTAACACATCAGGCCAGGACTCCACAGTCTACACCCATCTACAGGCCAGTGGCCACTCTTTCAAGGATGAAGATGTGCACATCATTGATAGGGAGGAATGCTGGTTTGAATGGGGAGGCCATCTGTGTGAAGAGAGAACGACCATCCCTGAACCGAGGGGGGCCTAAGAGTACATCTGTTGCCATCTTACAATGCTGTGATTGCAAACATTTCCAAAGCACCTGTGAATAGTACACATGGCCATTGAAACTAGATAATGGTCACATCCTTATTTGCATATGAAATTGATCATTGGTTTCGGTCGTTATGCAACTGTATTGTTAATAAGGGTGGGGATACCTGCCGTCAGATTAGACTGAAGAGGTCACTTAGATGAGTGATGAAAAGTATCTGTCAACATACGTTGTATCCAGACAAACTGATTCAACTTTGACAGGCTGTCTACTACTACTTTCGGCTGCTCCCGTTAGGGGTCGCCACAGCGGATCATCCGTTTCCATTTCTTCCTGTCTTCTGCGTCTTCCTCTGTCACACCAGCCACCTGCATGTCTTCCCTCACCACATCCATAAACCTCCTCTTTGGCCTTCCTCTTCTCCTCTTCCCTGGCAGCTCCATATTCAGCATCCTTCTCCCAATATACTCAGCATCTCTCCTCCACACATGTCCAAGCCATCTCAATCTTGCCTCTCTTGCTTTGTCTCCAAACTGTCCAACCTGAGCGGTCCCTCTAATATAATCGTTCCTAATCCTGTCCTTCGTTACTCCCAGTGAAAATCTTAGCATCTTCAACTCTGCCACCTCCAGCTCCGCCTCCTGTCTTTTCGTCAGTGCCACTGTCTCCAAACCATATAACATAGCTGGTCTCACAACCATCTTGTAAACTTTCCTTTTAACTCTTGCTGGTACCCTTCTGTCGCAAATCACTCCTGACACACTTCTCCACCCACTCCAACCGGCCTGCACTCTCTTTTTCACCTCTCTACTGCACTCCCCGTTACTTTGGACAGTTGACCCCAAGTATTTAAACTCAAGTGCCTTTGTCACCTCCACTCCTTGCATCCTGACCATTCCACTGTCCTCTCTCTCATTCACGCATAGGTATTCTGTCTTGCTCCTACTGACTTTCATTCCTCTTCTCTCCAGTGCATACCTCCACCTCTCCAGGCTCTCCTCAACCTGCACCCTACTCTCACTACAGATCACAATGTCATCTGCGAACATCATCGTCCATGGAGACTCCTGCCTGATCTTGTCCGTCAACCTGTCCATCACCACTGCAAACAAGAAAGGGCTCAGAGCCGATCCTTGATGTAATCCCACCTCCACCTTGAACCCATCTGTCATTCCAACCGCACACCTCACCACTGTCACACTGCCCTCATACGTATCCTGCACCACTCCTACATACTTCTCTGCAACTCCTGACTTCCTCATACAATACCACACCTCCTCTCTCGGCACTCTGTCATAAGCTTTCTCTAAATCTACAAAGACACAATGCAACTCTTTCTGGCCTTCTCTATACTTCTCAATCAACATTCTCAAAGCAAACATCGCATCTGTGGTGCTCTTTCGTGGCATGAACCCATACTGCTGCTCGCTGATCATCACCTCTCCTCTTAACCTAGCTTCTATTACTCTTTCCCAAATCTTCATGCTGTGGCTGATCAACTTTATACCTCTGTAGTTGTTACAGTTCTGCACATCGCCCTTGTTCTTGAAAATCGGTACCAGTATGCTTCTTCTCCACTCTTCAGGCATCCTCTCACTTTCCAGGATTGTGTTAAACAATCTAGTTAAAAACTCCACTGCCATCTCTCCTAAACATCTCCGTGCCTCCACAGGTATGTCATCAGGACCAACTGCCTTTCCACTCTTCATCCTCTTCATAGCTGCCCTCACTTCCTCCTTGCTAATCCGCTGAACTTCCTGATTCACTATCCCTACATCATCCAACCTTCTCTCTCTCTCATTTTCTTCATTCATCAGCCCCTCAAAGTATTCCTTCCACCTTCTTAGCACACTCTCCTCGCTTGTCAGCACATTTCCATCTCTATCCTTGATTGCCCTAACTTGCTGCACATCCTTTGCAGCTTGGTCCCTCTGTCTAGCCAATCGGTACAAGTCCTTTTCTCCTTCCTTAGTGTCTAATCTGTCATACAACTCACCATACGCCTTTTCCTTTGCCTTTGCCACCTCTCTCTTTGCTTTACGCTGCATCTCCTTGTACTCCTGTCTACTTTCTTTATCTCTCTTACTATCCCACTTCTTCTTTGCCAACCTTTTCCTCTGTATAATTTGCTGTACTTCCTCATTCCACCACCAAGTCTCCTTGTCTTCCTTCCTCTGTCCTGATAACACACCAAGTACCTTCCTAGCTGTCTCCCTCACTATTTCTGCAGTGGTTGTCCAGCCATCTGGCAACTCTTCACTACCACCCAGTGCCTGTCTTAACTCCTGCCTGAACTCCACACAACAGTCTTCCTTCTTCAACTTCCACCTTTTGATCTTCGGCTGTGTCTTCACTCGCTTCCTCTTCTTGGTCTCCAAAGTCATCCTACAGACCACCATCCGATGCTGCCTAGCTACGTTCTCCCCTGTCACCACCTTGCAGTCTCCAATCCCTTTTAGATGGCGCCTTCTACATAAGATATAGTCCACCTGTGTGCACTTTCCTCCACTCTTGTATGTCACCCTGTGTTCCTCCCTCTTCTTGAAATATGTATTCACCACAGCCATTTCCATCCTTTTCGCAAAATCCACCACCATCTGTCCTTCCACATTTCTCTTCTTGACTCCATACCTTCCCATCACCTCCTCATCACCTCTGTTCCCTTCACCAACATGTCCATTGAAGTCCGCTCCAATCACCACTCTCTCCTCCTTGGGTACCCTCTCCACCATGTCGTCCAACTCACTCCAGAATTCTTCTTTTTCATCCATCTTACACCCAACTTGCGGGGCATATGCGCTGATAACATTCAGCAATAAACCTTCAATTTCCAGCTTCATACTCATCACTCTGTCTGACACTCTCTTCACCTCCAACACGCTCTTGACATACTCTTCCTTCAGAATTACCCCTACCCCATTACTCCTCCCATTCACACCATGGAAGAAGAGTTTGAAGCCACCTCCGATACTCCTGGCCTTACTCCCCTTCCACCTGGTCTCTTGCACACACAGTATGCCTACCTTTCTTCTTTCCATCATGTCAGCCAGCTCTCTCCCTTTACCAGTCATAGTGCCAACATTCAAAGTTCCAACTCTCACCTCCACATGCCTACCCTTCCTCCTCTCTAGCTGCCTCTGGACATGCTTTCCCCCTCTCCTTCTCCTTCGCCCAACAGTAGCATAGTTTCCACCGACACCCTGCTGGTTAACAGTACCGGTGGCGGTCTTGGTAACCCGGGCCTCGACCGATCCGGTATGTAAGTCTTATTTATGATCCGCATATTTGATTTGGCAAAGATTTTACGCCGGATGCCCTTCCTGACGCAACCCTCCCCATTTGTCCGGGCTTGGGACCGGCACTAAGGATGCACTGGCTTGTGCATCCTCAGTGGCTGGGTTTTTTCTTTGACAGGCTGTAAATAGGTTTATTTCTGCTGTAAAGCTGGGCATTTTAACTTGGGAGTCTATGGAGCCAGGCTTCTTTTTTGCAACCAGTGGAGTCGCCCCCTGCTGACCATTAGAAAGAATGCAGGTTTAAGGCACTTCAGAATCAACTCTGTGCATAACTGTATGTAGCCCACTGACTTTCGGATTCTACTGCAGCGGTCATACCAGTTTCCTGTTTGTTGACTATTGGCAATGGCATATTTTTCGCGATGCCTGCAAGATTTACCATGGATAAATGTCAACAACATGCACAGAATTGTCGACAAACTTTCACCTGCACCTACCAGCAAACGGGTGAAAGTTTCAAGTTGTACATATCAATTTATGTCCACAATTATGAGGATGAGGATACTCATCCTCATAATTGTGGACGTAACTAATTGTTGACATTTATCCATGGTAAATCTTGCAGGCATAGCAAACGCCAACAAACAGGAAACTGGTATGACCGCTGCAGTAGAAACTGGAAGTCAGTGGACTACGGTTATGCACAGTGCCGACTGGCTTCACTTTTCAGACTCGGAGGTTGCCCCTTGGTAGCAGCGGATCTCCTTGTACAAACTCTCTTCAAAACAAGCATCCATTTTGTTATCTGGAGCATGCACAGTCAGCCCACTTGCTATGTGTACAGTCCACGCGGTCGCAAATTTTGGATTTCGCCTAGGGGTCCATGCGGACCCTCACAGATATGGGCGGATGATGACATTTACGTCACACCAAAGTGGACCCTTGCAGATGCAGAAAGTATGAATTGGCCTAAAAACCTCCCTGATACTAACACTACCCACCCAAGACCGCCTGGATAGAGGCAGAACAGCTGTGTGTGTGTGTGTGTGTGTGTGTGTGTGTGTGTGTGTGTGTGTGTGTGTGTGTGTGTGTGTGTGTGTGTGTGCGTGCATGCACATGTGAGTGTATGTGCACAAGTGTGTGTATGTAGTCCATAATACAAGATGATACCTTAATTTATATAAGAGTATGTGAGAGTGAATAAACAGGACTGAACAGGAAATGACTGGAAACGAGAAGTCAGGTGCCGTGAACAGGGAGGAAGATCAGATAGATAATGGAAACAGAGGCAGAGAGCGAGGGATTGGATGATGAGGAGTCTGTGACATACAGAAACCCATGGAGACCCCCTGTGCTGGCACAATGCTTAAACAAAGTGATTCTAGCATCAGATCTAGGACTGGGCTGGTGAAACTAGTCTACTAGTCTACATTAACACATACGTGAGTGTGTGTTACTTTCTGTTTCCAAGGCGACAGCTTTTCTGACAGTATGACGACAGCAAGTCATAAAACAATAGCATGACGTAGGAGTGGCCAAGCCTTCCCCGCCCTGTCACACTATTGGCACTCATGTGGAAAGGATTCGACATCAGCACCCTCTTATCTTGACCCCCTTTCCTCTGTGTCTTTCAATGTCTCCATTCGCACCAGTGGATTCCCCCAAAAAAACATCCCAACCTCTAATGTCCCAACCTCTAGACCTGAACATCCTCTTTAGAAATGCTAAACTAAGTGCTTGGTAAAAGTCATACAGCTATATTCAAAAGTAGAAAGGAATTGGCTGACAGAAGGAGTTAATTTTAATATGCTGGACCACAGCTGTACTAGACTGTGATTAGAGCCTGTTGTTAAACTATTACAGTTGTATTAAGAAATATCTGGCCCCTGTACAAGTCCATAAATCAGTGCACAGACTCATATTTTCATATAAGCACCAGCCAAGTCCACTCCACTGTTAAGAGTACAAAAAGTATGCGGCTCAGGGAAAGGAAGAGAGGCTGATCAATCAAACCCCCAACACCTGAGGGTGCACACACCCACACACACACACACACACACACACACACACACACACACACACAAACTCACTTACGTAATGCATGCAAAGACTCATTCAAGTCGTGGTCCTACCAAACAATATTAATTAATCTTCACATCTGTGTGTGTGTGTGTGTGTGTGTGTGTGTGTGTGTGTGTGTGTGTGTGTGTGTGTGTGTGTGTGTGTCTGTTGCAGTGGAATGTTAGAAGCTTCTTCTGGACATTAGAGAAGTACAAGCACACAGGCTAAAATTAAGCACATAAATATAAACAAACACACAAACACTCAGCAAATTACCCACAATAATACCGGTCATCAATCTTCGGATGACGGCAAATTAATCTGACTTTATTGAGGGAGGCTGTCGAGGCCTGCACGAATGGAGAGCACGTTCCAGGCCATGGACTGTGATGTGAATTTAATCTCCTTCATCTGTCTTTATTAAATTGACTCCGGATTGCCGACTGAGTTGACACCTGTGTGACTAGGCCCCACTGTTACAACCGTAAAGAGCACAACACACGAGTAGGGAGTGCTGATAGGCAAAGTCGCGACTGTAATTGTATTGTAATTCTGCTTGTAATTGCAGCTATTTCCAATGTGTTTGTGTTACCAACAATGATTTCTGTCCCATTTATCAGCCCCTATCACCACTAGGGGCAAACTAATTCAGCACTGATGCTTCTAAAAACTGCTCATGTATCATCAGCTTATCAGCCCTCTCTCTGCA
This sequence comes from Lampris incognitus, assembly GCF_029633865.1. Classification (NCBI taxonomy): domain Eukaryota; kingdom Metazoa; phylum Chordata; class Actinopteri; order Lampriformes; family Lampridae; genus Lampris; species Lampris incognitus. The sequence goes on along the minus strand of NC_079213.1, from coordinate 72,043,503 downwards.
GCCCTTAATGTTTAGATAAGCTACAGTATGTTCATCTGTCACTGTCTGTGTCACAAGACTGTACATGCCAGTAACATATCATCAACACAGACAAGCCCTTTAACCACATACACACACACGCAATCATATAGCAAGGTTAGAAGACAATTGTCCGGGTTCAAGTCCAGCCCAGCTCCACCCGTCTCTCTCACCAGGGTGGGAAAAGTGAAGCAGGGGTAGGAATGTCGGGTCGCAGCACGGTGGAACGGCCTGTGTTTGAAGGAGGCCAGTGGCCGGGAAGGGTTTTTCGGGAAGGGGAAATGCTCTGCTGGAGGTTTGGATCCCACTGGAGAGACCTCCCCTCTGCCACACAGGGCAACAGGCCACAAAGTGTCCCAACTTTATCTTCCACTGCTTCTCCCTCCACAGAGGAAAAGAGTGTGTCAAAGAAACATGTAACAGGGAAATTTTCAGGAAAGAGCATGCTAAGCAACTGCAACCCTATCCCTGACTAGACTCACGCTGGGAGGCTGCTAGTGGAATATAATGTTTACAAGAAGGACTCAGCAGTACGGTAAGTCTACACGGCTTAAAGAGCAACAGTCAAGGCTGTCTTGTCTTTTCAAACTGTTGTGAAATCACTTGAATGCTCTTAAGATTATTATGTAAAATAAGAGTCGTGGACGGTGTGCACATGAAATCAGTGGCTAAGGGAAACACCATGGTAAGCCTACAAAAGACCACGGCAGGGGATGCCCTCTGACCCTCACTATCCCACGATCCAACAGCAACCTGGTTCAACCACAGCAGCAACCTCTGGCTCCCCAGCTGTTTCTTCCAGTAAACATTCACTTTTAACACGCACACATAGACACACACACACATACACGTGAGGATGTCCACAAACAACAACACACAAACATACAAAGGGCACACATACACAATCACACATGGACATGCAATATAGGACAAACATACACACACACATGCACACAATCTGGTTGCCCTCCTTTTAATCTTTTCACAGAGTTCTCTGCCCTCACCATGCTCTCTTCCAATCTTCTGACATATCTCTGCTCTCAGAGCACCACCTCCCCACCGAGGGCCAACCGCAGCCCGTCTGGCCTGGTTCCCTTTACCCGTTTACCGTGTGGGAGCGGATACCGGCACAGGCTCACAGAGAACCGTTCAAAGCCTTGCATACAAAAATCTCTTCCTCCAGAGCGATACCTTATACCTTATCTGCATATTCACATATTCAAAACCAGCTGCTTATTTCCTCTCTCTGTGTGATGGAGGAAAACTGGGCACAGGCAAAGACTGTGTGGGTTTCACCCGCTGTCAATGGGTTTTTGTAGTCGTACCTGGGAAACCAACCAAGGTGCAGCAGAATACTATCTACCCAGCTGTATAGACAGCATGGAGTTAAAAGAATGAAAGGCAAATAGGAAGGTGGGTACTGTTGTATGAAGATTCATGTTCATACAACAGTCCAGTAAGAACGCTTGATACGATTCTTATGTTGTTCCCCTAACAAACACCGCTCCATTTTCATTTTACCCTGAGCTGCGATTCAGTATGTCCAATGCAACTTCAAATGCTACTTGAGGAATTTTGCACAGACCTGCCCATCACATGGCTGTCATGGATCGAGGCGATAGCTGACAGCAATTGTCAACACAAACACAGCAATGACAGCTGGTATTGTGTCTGTGACAATCTCCCAGTGCGGTTACACTTGTAAGCAAACAACAACATACCACAATGACTCTCCTGACACTCTGCCAGATCAGCCCTGCCAGCAATTCCTCCCCGAGAATCTCAGGCGCTTTCATGTTTTTGCCTTTTTTTTTTCTTCCTTTTAATAATGTTTTCAGTTTTGGCTCCCAATATTTTCACTGCAGACATTTTGTTCACAGCATTCTGGCTGAGCCGAGCGTTAGCAGGTACCACCATTGATGTTATCGGGTCTTTCATTAACATTCTTAGCTACATGACATCATGGTGGATTCTTAAAATGTCTTGGGACATGGCAACAAATGGAGAGGATAATGAGACCAATGTATTCAATGATACCGCAAATGTGTCAGAGGGCAGAAAGCTAATGAACAACATATTGCAAGTTCCTAATGAAGCACCATCTCATGAAAACATACTGGTGTCCCAACAGAAAATTAAAGAAATACTGAAGCTATGCTCTATCTTGTAGCGTTAAATGTTCTGCAGCAAGACATCACAGTCATCTGTCCTGTGGAGCCAGATCTCCGATCCTGTGCTCAGCTAGGCGGCAATGATCCTCCTGGCAAGCACTAAATTGTGAAATGGAGAGACACCGTTGTGAAATGAAAACATGATGACTCCAGAGCAAGGTGACGGGGATAATCTGTGAAAATAATAGAGTAATCTCCTAATCTGAGATAACGCTGTCTGACAATACGCTGCAGGGTTTGTTTCTTAAGATTTTACCAGAAATACTCACAACCCCAATAACAGTTTAAAGATTTAGAGATAACATTCAGGATCAGTTATTTTTACTAATGTACGAGACAAGCCGTGTATTGTACAAACACGAGTTTGTACACGAGAATTCATGCATACACAGACAGACATACATACACACACACACTTCTCTGAAAGTAAGGATATTATTTATTACCATTCTAAAGCAATTTCATTGTTTTGATTGTTTGTACTTAACTTTTTTTAAAGAACGGCAGTTTCAGGAACATTTCTTGTATGAAAGGTGCTATATAAATTACTATTTGGTTCTCCTGTCCTATAAACAGTCTACCAGAAGCGGGTGACATGAAGAGAACCCTCTTTTGAGAACAAAAACTTCACTGGAAACTGCAACAATTGTAAAAAAGGCCACCACTTATTGTGTAGCTCCTGTATCAAAGGATATGATTCATAATTCACAATCAACCTACGGAGAAATACTGAAAAACATCCCCACTCCCCATGCACTGTATTAAAATACTTCCTTGGTGAATTTGTTAGGTAATCTATTGTTTAATTTATTGTTGTAATTTATAGTTGTTTTGCCCGGGTGGCGTGGCGGTCTATTCCGTTGCCTACCAACACAGGGATTGCCGGTTCGAATCCTCGTGTTACCTCCGGCTTGGTCGGGTGTCCCTACAGACACAATTGGCCGTGTCTGCAGGTGGGCAGCCGGATGTGGGTATGTGTCCTGGTCGCTGCACTAACACCTCTTCTGGTCCATCAGTGTGCCTGCTGAGGGGGAGAAGGGGAACTGGGGGGGAATAGTGTGATCCTCCCACATGCTATGTGCCCCTGGTGAAACTCCCCACTGTATCAGAGGAGGCATGTGGTAGTCTGCAGCCCTACCCCGGATCAGAAGAGGGGGGTGGCTTGGAAGAGTGGAATAATTGGCCAGATACAATTGGGGAGAAGGGGGGGGGGGTTATAGTTGCTTTGTTTAAACCAACAGTGAAAAAAAGAGAGCATTTTGCTGTAAACATATGAATTTTTCTGACAATAGCACATGTAGTTAGAGATCTAACAGCTTTTCTGACTGTATGCAAGACATGATTTCTCCATTCTACCAGCAACCCATCCTGACTCTCCAACGCCTTCCATACCCCCTCACCTGGATTCACACATACGTGGATAGTGGATGTTTCTGCCTACATGCCTATATTTAAAAAAAGATCCATAGACTTGTTTTTTTTTCCCCATCACAGCCATTTTGAATATTTAGTGAACTCAGGAAGAATGTCAACAGTATCAGTGTCTTTCAACAATTCCAACATCCAGAACAAGATCCATAAATCTGCTTAAATAAGAAACAGTAGCGCTTTCAGTTCACATGTGGTTATGATGGGCCATATTTTCTTACTTAACCCACAAGTCAAAGTCAATAAATAAGAAAAGAACCTTCTCTTTCTTTGACACAGAGCTGCAACAATGCAGTTAGCAAAGGCTAAGCTACACGAGACACTGCAGAAAAGTGTCTCTGTTAGGATGTGCACATGCACGTGCCTGTGTGTGTGTGTGTGTGTGTGTGTGTGTGTGTGTGTGTGTGTGTGTATATATATATATATGTGTGTGTGTGTGTGTTTTGCCTGTGTCCCTCCCCTGGGGCAGTGAGGTGCTGAGTGAGTGACACCAGTAATGCCTTCGTGTCTGTTAAGCCTGAGAAGGGTCCACACACTGCATGAAGATGCGTCAGAGCAGAAGAGAGAGAAACATCTGTGCCTCACACATTCTCTCGTTCTCTCTCTCTCTCCCGCTACGGGATGCAAGCGAAGGCAAATGCAATGGCAGCCAGGACTGTGCAAGTTAAGACACAATCCACACAGCAGACCAACAAAAAAAAAGACACTCACAGGGCTTCCAACGCTGTCCTATAGCACCAATCACTACACACCACTCAACGCACTTCTGTCACACACCTCTTGCTTCTACAATTACACACAAATGTGCACAGACAAGCATGCAAAGTATAAAGCTGCCTTTGTTTTTGCAGTTTTTAAAACAATGATATACTTAGGGCAAATATATAGATCCCGCGAGATGAGCGTCCTCCACGGCCCCATACTACACTGACTCTTAGAAAAAAAAGAGGAGAAGATGAAAAGGAAGGGAGAAGAGAGGAGACACGTTAAGAGAAGAAGAAAAGTAACAGGACGATAGGATAAATATGATAAATATGATAAATATGACAACGGTCCTTTTGAGGGCCGACATGTATAATTACTATTTCAGTCTACTGACATGCACCGTTTCCATATCCTCAAATTATTGTGCACCAAGTACACATACACTCACACCTGTGTGTGATAAAAGTGGAGCGGAGGCACATAGGAGTATGGTTTCGATCAGGTTCCACAGTTTACAACCGACCTTCCCCAAGGCACGACGGTTTCATTTGACTACAGTAAGATCCGCATGACAGCTTAGTTTTACTGCATGAAGCAAGACAGTTGACTTTTATTACCATAGGCATAGCTTGGAGACTATTACTGTAAATGTTTGGCTGTGGTGGTGGCCTGCGCTGGCCACACATGTATAAACACCCTTATATTAACTTACCCCGGCTTCGGCTAGTGTCAGGTATTAACCATACTGGCAGAACAGGGAAAGGTGGAAAATTATGTTATGGGTACATCACACCCCTTGTGTGTGTGTGTGTGTGTGTGTGTGTGTGTGTGTGTGTGTGGTGGGGGGTGAGGGTGGTAGTGGCCATCATTGTCACAACGGCTGGCCAGTTGGAGGAAAGTGTAAACGCTACCCAGACCAATGTTTGTGTATCTGTGGCTTTTCCCACTTGTTACGCTCATAATTGGGGGGAAAGAATGCGTTGGGAACGATTGGGAATGTCACAGGACACTCAACCTTAACCACTCAGCACTGGCTGCTGCTCTATGAGTGTGACAAGTTCACCTACAGCAAAGAGAAATCCCCCCACACGGTAATACTCACACACACACACACACACGCACACTCACACACACACACACACACACACACACACACACACACACACACACACACACACACACACACACACACACACATACATACATAAAAGGCAAACACACACACATGCAAATGCACACTTCAATATGTCATTTCTTGCTTAACTCCCAAGTAATTGTTCGTGTGTGTGTGTGTGTGTGTACACACACATGTGTCTGTGTCTTTCTGAGAAGAGAGCAAAGAAAAGTAAAGAAAACAGTGGGGTGTTTTCTTTGGAGCTGGCCCACGCTGCACTAAGAGACAGAGAGAGATTATCTCCTGACTAATCGTGTTCTGTTTTCTGTTCGACGGTACCCCCCCCCCAACCCCCACCATCAGCACCGTCGTACTTACCAACTCCCACTCACCCAGATGATATGTACACATATGCAATTTACACAGCGGTGCATGTGCGAAACGGCCACAAACGCATATGCATATAAGTACACACACACACACACACACACACACACACACACACACACACACACACACACACACACACACACACAGACCAACAAACACCGTCATGTAAAAACACATGCATGGGGACGGACACACACACACACACACACACACACACACACACACACACAGACCGACAAACACCGTCATGTAAAAACACATGTATGGGGACGGACACACACACACACACACACACACACACACACACACACACACACACACACACACAGACCGACAAACACTGTCATGTAAAAACACATGTATGGGGACGGACACACACACACACACACACACACACACACACACACACACACACACACACACACACACACACACACACACACACACACATCTCAGGGTCACTAACTGCAGCTTAAGCATGTCTGTAAGACACACCATCCACTAAGAGGGTACTTTTAATAGCTTTTAACACGGCTCAGAGGAGGCCTGCTACAACATACTCGCTGTAAAGACAACAGCTCAATGATGTTGTTGCATCAAAACTGTTTTCTGCACGTTCCTGACTCGCTGGCTAGCGCAGCAGATGTTGTCAGTGTCTAAAACAAGTGCATATAATTTCTTTCTATATTGATATTACACGAACGCTACATGATTTATCACGTAGCCGTGATAAAAACTGGTTCGACTGAATCCAAACAAATACACGAACCTGTTTCCCAAGACAACCTCAGGAAGACTCGGGGGTTACAACAGCTGGAAGGAGGTGGTTTTACCGGCCCTTACTTGTCAATCTTTCGCTTCACACATCCTTCAGCCTCACCTGTCTGTCCGTTAACCTAGCCAGCCAACCAGACGTCAGAGCAGATGACTGATGGCTCCACAGTAAGTGGAAACAATTCATCTAAATGACAGAGGAATCTCACACAAATAAAAGATTTGGGAGTAATTTATCACACCTGGTTTGGTTACCATAGCCCTGGCCTCTCACACAGCCAGGGCTGTTTCTCACTGCCGCTAATACCCGCGCTAATGATAATAATGTGGAGGAGTAACCACGATCATGACCATGATCCCACAGTAGCTCAAAGGAGAGGAGTGGCTCAGCTTTAGGTTCCACCTACACAGCGGGACAAGGAAAGGGGTTGTTCAAGTTAATATATCATCTGTCTTCCCTTTGTGACGGCACGCTTAAAACCTCAAGTGCCCAGTTAGTGTGCACGTTTAAGTACACCACTGAAGGGGCTGTTAAAAAGGAACAGAGAGAAAAAGTGAAGGGTATCTTTTCAATGTTCACGCCACGTCACACAATTCTTGGAGGCCTTCTAAAAACAATAAAAACCATTTCGCTCTTTGGGGTGCTTTCGAAGGCCTCAACACCAACAATAGGATCTTTGAAAATCACTGAGGTCTTTTCACTGGCACCTTTAAAGCGTTCAAGGGTCTGTAGAAGCTAAACTACCTTTGAAAAAAAAGCAAGAGGAGAAAAGTAAATGATAGAAATGTTGAAAATTAAGGACATGGAGAGAAAAGACAGCAGATAATTTGTAATAAGTGGATCAATTGGTATTATTGTTTTTTGTTTTCTTGGGGGGGGGGGTTCCTCCCTTTTTCTCCCCAATTGTACTTGGCCTACCCTATTTTACCCTATTTCCCAAGCCGTCCCGGTCGCGGTTCCACCCCCTTTGCTGATGCGGGGAGGGCTGCAGACTACCTCATGCCTCCTCTGACACGTGGCGTCGCCAGCCATTTCTTTTCACCTGACAATGAGGCCTTTCGCCAGGGGGACGTAACACGTGGGAGGATCACGCTATTCCCCCCAGTCTCCCCCCCCCCCTTAACAGGTGCCCTGACCGACCAGAGGAGGTGCTAGTGCAGCGACCAGGACACATACCCACATCCAGCTTCCCACCCCCAGACACGGCCAATTGTGTCTGTAGGGGCGCCCGACCAAGCCGGAGGTAACACGGGGATTCAAACCAAGATCCCTGTGTTGGTAGACAACAGAATAGACCGCTACGCTACCCGCACGCCTAGTGTTATTGTTTTATTCTGTAACTCGTACAGTTCACCAAAGTGGTCTGGTGGGCATCGTGATCTAAAAGACAGACATAAAACCGTTAAAAAAAACATGAATCCACTTCCACAGATCATATCAGTCAATAATAGAAGAGGATAATGACTAATGATTTTACTTCAGGAAACACCAAGAAATACTCTAAAAAGGCAACTGACAGAACAGATATGCTGGTTTAGGCCTGTCAACAGACAATTGGTTAATTGGGAACTATGCCCACTATTTTTTGTGCCCACACTTCTCTCCCTCGCTCAATCTTTTCCTCATTCTCCACCTGTCCCCATTTCGCTTGTTCACCCCGTCTGGGCTCTGGGACACGGCAGAGAAGAATAAGGAGCTGTTTGTTTGGCTGATGTGAGCCAAGGTGAAGAGTGGCCCTGCCCTTGCACACAGGTATGACAGCCTGATTTAGAGCTTCAATTAAACAAAGGAAGCAGCTCTAAACAACCTCAGAAGGTACAGGGAAGAAATGTTCCCATGCTTCACAAAAACACCTTTATTGAGTCGACCAAAGATTCTTGCTAAAACAATTACCCTCTTCAAGATTAGCCATCTAATGTCATAACTCATCCACTGCCCTGTTTCACCCTCTCCTTCTCTGGCTTTATCTCTGCCTCCTGCTCTGGCCCTCCCTTTCTTGTTTTTGTTCCCTGATCATCATTCCATTCTGTACTCCAAACAAGTGAGATCATAGTTCATTACAGCAAGTGTGTGTAAATAGATTGCAGTCCCTAAATTACACAACAGACACACATGTGGGAGCAAGCGCCCCACCGCAACCACACACACAATATACATGTAGACGGAACAAAGCTTTTCCAAAAGATGAAATATTGTGACACTTTAAAAGGGGTTCAAACGATTGTCATGCTTTTCTGGCCATTCAAATTGTAGTTCTCAAAGCCTTAATTAAAATATAATCTTTCTCTGTTTGGAGCACCATTCTAAATGTCTTTTTTTTCCAGAAAAGCACGGAACAATAACTGCTGGTCCTTGTGTGACTGGCATCCAGCTGTAGCTCATACACGGAAGGAAAACTCCAAACAAACTGCAGAATCACACAAACAAGCCATTACAGCTCCCCAGTAGGGGAAGTGTTGGTGTGTATTGTATCTATGTATCTATGTGTGCAAACACCCCAGAGTGGCCAGTAGAAGTTAAGACTTGCGTTCGCAGATTAGCAACAGTGTTTACAGTGGGGTAATGAGCTCATGTCACTTATGGAGAAACTGAGCTGGGCTGCATCTTTTCATTGTGTCTCGCGGCCAGTGTGGGCGTCTGGCTGCACAGTATAATTAAGAGGGCTGTACTGATGACAGAAGAGGTAGATATGAGCGGATCGTAATTGTTTTGCTGTGCAACTTGATAAAGCAGCTCTTCACTTTGCTTGCACAATGTGTCACATATAAGAACAACACCGACCCACTCAAAACAGATAAAAACATAAATAAAAAGCTGATGGGCTAATCTTCACAAAGCCTTCCTCTGTTTGTGTGTGTGTGTGTGTGTGTGTGTGTGTGTGTGTGTGTGTGTGTGTGTGTACAGGTAGACAGTGAGACTGCTCAATGCAATCCCTTTGTACACAGATTGTAAAGTCTATGCAAACAGTTCTGTGTGAACACTTGTTGACAGTGTCTCTACAATCTAATCTCTATGCAAGCTGCATTGTGTGCATGTTGCGTATTTCATGTAAACAGTTTTTGCTTGTAAACCGTGTTTGATATGCGTAAGCTATTTTCTGGCTGGTGTAATGGTAAGCCATTTCCTAAAACCATTATGGCGATGATTACCAATGCAAAAACAAAATAACTACCTGTAGGCACTGAGCTCATTTGCACAATAAGTTGTAAATTGTCATGCGCCACGTTGGACGGCTGCACTGCTGCATGACTTAGATACTGAATAAGTGCCACAACTACAGTCACTTTGACATATAAATCTGTTTGCGTCTAACCACATGATTAGAAAAGGGCCTTCTTTTTCTTTCGAAAAGGCTGAAATGTGTGTGCAACTGAAATTAACTGGGATATGGTACAAAACATTTTCAAAATATCCTGTGCTCCTACTCTTAATGCAGTCTAATTTGCAATTAAAATCTTTTTATTTGAATGAATTCATATAAGAAAATTCTTAACATGTATTGTGCTGATTAAGATCTTTGACATTAAGAAAAATTACTTCCTGCTGAGGGTGTCCGAGGGGACTTTTCAGAGGGTTATGGCACAAACCATTCAACTGTATTATCATGGGTTCAAAGCTGGCTGTAGACCCACGTATATCATGTTACCCACCCCTCTCTCTCTTTCCCATCTTTGCAGTCAGTATCTTATGCACCAATTTAGAAGTGCCAAATGAAAAATGTTAGTGTTAGGTCAAAAGGTCTGGGTCAAATCATGACAAGAACGGCCCTGGTAGTCTATTATTTTTGCATTTCATAAACCAATAAATATGAAAGGAGTGACTCATGACTTGATACTAGCCAATAATTCTTCCCTGAGCTTGTTCAAAAGGATTAGACCAGCATGTGACTTGGAATATCACCGATAACACAGCCAGTAGTACTACAGATAGAATAATACAAACACCCAGCATTTTCCTATGCTGCTCATTATTATTGCCAGAGCCAAAATATCTCCCTGGAGGACATAGCAACAGAGACACTGGTTGAGCTTGATAAATATTTAGTGTAATTGTTGGTTACAGTCTTCTTGTCTCAGTTATCCCCAGAAAAAAAGAAAACATTTGCCTTATTAAACATGGTGGTTCCACCCTCACGTGCTTACAAATATTAATGCAGAGCCCCCCCACCCCACCCCCACCACTAAACAGCTACTGTAACAAATGCTACTTGCTGCCTTTATTCACTCCTCTGACAGAAACAGAAATTCAGATAGACAGAGAGGCCAAGGCAGGAGAGCAGCAGATGGCAGCTACAAGCAAACAATTCCCTATCATAATTACAATGGCTTTCTCAGTGTCAGCATATGCTACCATATATAATTTCTTGACTTGAAATGAGAACTGAATTCTTCAGCTCTCATTTTTCTGTCATTTTATTTCTTGCGTTTATTTTATCATACAGGACTGAAATGTAGGCATTTACAGCGAGGAAAGAGCCTTGAACAGTGCCATCCCATTTGTAGTGGAGATATGATATCCACACAAACCTGCAGGTGGTCTTGCCCTTTTACCTCTTAGCAAATTCATGCACTGGTATCGCTCAAATAAATTTAGATTTAAAGTACTGTTGAGTGTGTCTAGACAATTTTTAAACACAAAGACACACTCCTCCTTTCGGAGATTCTAAATTAGAACAAGATTTAAGGAACAGCTGGGGATGCGCTGTATTGTCCCCACAGGCTACCGCCACACTGTTGGGACTATCGAGGGCGTAAACTTCAGTGGCTCACTGCTGCCATCTATATGTCCTTGGCAGAGCTGCACTTATACAAACCATTAGTCAAGATTGTCAAATTTCAATTCATCTAAAACATCTTGGTGTTGATATGTTCGGGACTTGGAACTTGTGTAATATTGCTATTCTATATATTGACTCATCATATTTACTTCACAAATACCATGCCCAAATTTTATGTGAGAGAGCAAAGGTTGAAAACTCTGGAAAATAGAGAAAAAGACCTGACTCATGAGCGGGGCAACAAGTCTGACCCACAAAGCACGACCACAAAACATTCCCTGACTGAACAAAAAAAGTGCAGACTTGTTTCTCTTGGCTTGGAGCAGCCTATTCTTAACTTAAAGTTCACTTTCAACCCATGTAGGCCAGGGAGTCTTTCTTGCATGAAGGCTTAACCTTTCAAAACATGCCACTGGGATCGGTCTGCTTAGGGTGCTATTCTAACCACTGACTACTAGGCCACCAATGTGAAGCAGTCCTGTTGCTGCTCATACAATAGGCTGGAGACAAGGGAAAGTGTGGGCACAGAGATATACTGTATCTCCGTTTGGCCAAACCACCAAAATTCCAACTCTGAAAGGCATTTTAAAAACAATGGAAAATGGGGAACATTAAATACACACACACATGCACATGAGTGTGCATGCACACCCACTCACACATGGGAAAGGAGTCCTTCAAGACAGAAAACACACACTTCAGTGGGGAATGTGTTAATTTGCTTCCAGATGAGTCTTTATTCTGGTGTAATGCACACACTACGCTGTGAGCGTGCCACTGAGGGCTGATTGGACAGCAATAATGTAAACACCAATCAGAGTGTGAGTAAACCCAGCCAATGGCCTGTTAAGGAGAAAAGACCACTCATCATTCTCTCTCTTTCTCTTGCTGTCACTTGCCCTCTCTTGCTTAAGCATAATAGAATGGGGGGATGTAATTACCTTTTTAACATAGCTACAGCTGGGCAATATTGGTTAACATACACTGCAACAACGGCCCCTCCCTATACATTCCATCCTCCGACACAAACAAACAACACACCGCAAGACAACCAAACTACTCACGATGAACAAGTTACGTACATAAGAAAGAAGAAGAAAGCCGTTTTATTTTGTCATTGTAATTTACAACGAAATTGTAGGTTACAATGAAATTTGTTCTCTGCATTTAACCCATCCTATTGTATAGGAGCAGTGAGCAGCTGCAGCGCCCGGGGACCAACTCCAGTTCTTCTTTCCATTGCCTCGGTCAGAGGCACAGACAGGAGTATTAACCCTAGCATGCATGTCTTTTTGATGGTGGGAGGAAACCAGAGCGCCTGGAGGAAACCCACGCAGACACGGGGAGAACATGCAAACCCCACACACAAAGGACCTGGGACGGCTTGGGGTTCAAACCCAGAACCTTCTTGCTGTGAGGCAACAGTGCTAACCACTGGGCCACCGTGCCGCCATTATACAACAAGCCTACAAAACCCAAAACATGTCTGCCCCTGGTTACCACATGACAAGTGTGGTGGCTAGTGACAATACAGTGTAAACCACTGGTAAGGTGCCATTTCTGAGGCCTACAAACATCACAGCACATCAAGCAAACACTGTGATTCTTTGTAAGGAAACGGGCATGTTAAATCCTGTGTGTGGCTTCAGCGTGGGAGCCTCAGTAGAACCGGATGTGAGGCAGACCAAGGGATAGGGGAGACAGGGGGGGGGAGAGAGAGAGAGAGAGAGAGAGAGAGAGAGAGAGAGAGAGAGAGAGAGAGAGAGAGAGAGAGAGAGAGAGAGAGAGCGAGAGAGAGCTGAAAGACGATAATGGGATGATGATAAGTCTCTTTGAGGGGGAGTTAGGATGTGGATAATAAAGGATATGGATGAAGGAAGTGAACAAAACCCTGTTCCCTCAGCACATTATGTGTTTTTTTGTACTCGTTGACTCACCGGGACGAGCGAACCCATCAAAAAAACAATGAAGTAGAAATCTACTGCTGGCGCATACGCTCTCGTTTTGCTGATCCTCTCTCTCCCTTTCCCTGTCATTTTTTTCTCTCCATCCTTCATTCGCTCCATCTCTCCCTTGCCAGCCTCCCACCTGTCATTTTCCCCATCACGATGGAGGACGTGTTAATAATTCAGCCCGTCTAGTCAACCCACTGCGGCCCCTCTCCCCATTGTGTCGGCTGTGACAGCTGCAGGTGAGAGCACAAATAAGAGAGCACAGAGGACAAGCAGAAGCGGGTTTTGTTCACATATTCCCTAGAAAGTGCTTCAGCGGGCAAACACAATGAGACCATACTGTACCCTCAGATGTTTGACACATTATCACAGTTAGCCTGAAAGCACATCCATTTGCACTGTGCATGCATGTTTTATAAGGGTTGTTTCCAATTTATTCCATCCTTAGCATACGCAGAGATCCTTTATTCATGTCCTGGATCTGTCGTTGATTATTACCAATTAAGAAAACATTTTAGCAGTCAACTAGGCTTAAAAAGTACAGTGTTTTAGTGTGTCAGTACACAACTGAGTCCAGCAGCTGATGTTCATTTGAGCGCACAAGATTGATCTGAAAGAATGATCTTCTGATAGCTCTGGAGTGAGAGAGAGAGAGAGAGAGAGAGAGAGAGAGAGAGAGAGAGAGAGAGAGAGAGAGAGAGAGAGAGAGAGAGAGAGAGAGAGCGAGAGAGAGAGAGAAAATCCCTCTCGTTTTGTTTGTGTGCTGGCCTTTTGATGATGCAGCTGGCTGCGCCTTAAGCCCTCCAGTGTCTGCTGGTTATTCCCTCACCACCTCCACCCCTTCACTATAGAAATAACCTCCACTATGTTCTCAAAGATAACTCCCTCTCCAGCGGAAACCGGTTGCACCCACACACACACACACACACACACACACACACACACACACACACACACACACACACACACACACACACACACACACACACACCATCTTAGTCTCACACTGCAACATATGCTCAATGGGCAACTCTGATTAACAAACTAGCTTGAGGAAGGGCTTCCCTGTGAAGGAGCCCCTTGTAGATGGAGGAAAGCAGGGAGAAGAGTTGCTGGGAAAAAGGAGAGATGCTGAGTTGATTGTGTGAGTGATCTTTTCCTCTGTGGTGGGAGAGACTGGAAATTGCTCCACACCACTGCTGCCAGTAATCCAGTGGGCTCAGCTGTTCAGAACGTACAGCATGTGGTAAGAAAGTACCAGAGCTGGGCTTATTGGTGTGGAAACAAATAAACACTGAAAAGCCTCACACAGGTACAGGGATCTTCTCTCTGAGAGTGTCTGTGTATGTGTGTGTGTGTGTGTGTGTGTGTGTGTGTGTGTGTGTGTGTGTGTGTGTGTGTGGCCTTAGGATGATCCTCCATGTGGGAGGTTGGGTGCAGAGTCATGGCCTCTTACCACAGAGGATGTGGAGAGAGGAGTCATTATTCTTCTCCCCTAAAACTCCCTCTCCCACTCACTCTCACAATCTCAGTCTCTACAGATGTGCCAATAGTACACCCTAGTGATGTCAAGGTTGACCTGGGTATATCCCAGTTTTACCCACAAGATGGGTAGATTTCTAAGATGTTTCATTTAGGCAAGTCAAATTTCGGCCATGCTTTAAAAGAAAATTTCAAAACGCTTTTTAAAAAGAAAGAGTGATAGGGTCAAGTGGATTTGGCCAAGGTCTTGGTCTAACAGAGTTCCAGTTCACCGTGTTGGCCACGATCTGACCAAGTATAGGCTATGTTTCACACACAAATAAATATACAACATACTAAAGGAGGATCAGTCCTGACTTGAGTGTGTATCCTATTCCAGTGTAGAGGGGCTGGAGGTGGACCAGGCTCAGTGGGATTCCCTGAGGTCACAGTGGAGCTCCCAGACAAAAAGGACATTGTAGCACAGACCAAATCCAAGTCTGAGAAACACTGCTTCCTGTCCCATCAGCTCCAGTATCCCCTCAACATGGGCTGCTCAGCTTCCCAATACTGAAGCTCTTTCAACATCCTCCGCAGCTAGCTATTCACAGCGGTATTACTAATTCTGTTTCCATCACCCTTTATCCCATAATCTCTTTGTCCACAAGGCAACTTTTCCATCTCAAGTATAAAAACTTTTTGGAGATACTTGTTCCCTTACTTTTTGTGTATACAGGGGCTTCAGAAAGTATTTAGACCCCTTCACTTTTTGCACACTTTGTGTTGCAGATTTAATTTAAAATGCATAAAAGTGCCATTTTTGCCCATCAATCTAATAACCCATAATGACGAACTGAAAACCTGTTTTTTGCAAATTTGTTGAAAATCCAAAACTGAACTCATTTATTTAAGTATTCAGATCCTTAATTCAGTACTTTGTAGAAGCCCCTTTGGCAGTGATTATAGCTTCGATGTCTTCTTGGGTAAGTCGCTACAAGCTTTGCATACCTGGATTTGGCCAGTTTGTCCAATTCTTCCTGGCAGATCCTCTCAAGTTCCACTAGATTGGATGAAAAGTGTCTGTCAACTGCCATTTTCAGGTCTCTCCATAGAAGTTCTATGACAGAACTTCTCAAATTCCGGACCTTGGTCTGCATCCAGACCTAACAGCAAGTCAATCTGGACACAGCCCATACCTACCTCGTGTTATGAATACAACACGTTATTAAGTGTAACGTTTTCCATTTTGTGTGTTGTTGCTGCCAAGTTCAGGCATTAACTTTACACCGCAGAATTTGCTTTGAGGGTGGTGTGACGCTTTTATTGCACTTACAGTAACAAGTGTATTTGTCATCAACTCGAGTAACGCCATCTTCACTTTACTTGGTTCACTGTCTCTCCTCTGAGTGTGTGTGCGTGCTTGTGTGGAGGGGCTGAGCCCCACCCTCATTGAGTCCTTTAAATGTTATTTGACAAACTCCAAGCAGGCTGTCATATACCTTTCATTCAAGAGTGGATCTGTCTAGCCACTCTCACTAAAGGCCTTATTGATGGAGTGCTGCCAAGATGGTCGTCCTTCCAGCAAGTTCTCCCATCTCTCCTGAGGACTTCTGAAGCTCTGTTAGAGTGACCACTGGGTTTTTGATTACCCCCCCTGACCCCAAGGCCCTTCTTACCTGGTTACTCAGTTTGGCTGGATGGCCAACTCTAGGAAGAGTCCTGATGGTTCCAAACTTCTTCCATTTCACAATTATTGATGCCACTGTGCTCTTGAGAACACTCAAAGCTTTAGAAATGGTTTGATGTCCTTGCCCTGATCTATGCCTCACCACAATTTTACCACAGAGATCTAGAAAGTTCCTTGGACTTCATGGCTTGGTTTTTGGCTAGACATGTAGTGTGAATTGTGTGACCTTATATAGACAGGTGTGTGCCTTTCTAAACTATGTCCAATCAATTCAATTTTCCACAGG
Organism: Lampris incognitus; assembly: GCF_029633865.1. Taxonomy (NCBI): domain Eukaryota; kingdom Metazoa; phylum Chordata; class Actinopteri; order Lampriformes; family Lampridae; genus Lampris; species Lampris incognitus. The sequence goes on along the minus strand of NC_079213.1, from coordinate 72,026,739 downwards.
TGGACTCCAATCAAGTTCTAGACACATCTCAAGGATAATTAAAGCAAACAGGATGCATCTGAGCACAATTTGGAGTGCTACAGCAAAAGGTCTGAATACTTATGTAAATTAGATATTTCAGTTTTTGATTTTTAATAAATTTGCAAAAATTTAAAAAAAACAGGTTTTCACATTGTCATTATCAGGATCAGGAACATTTATCTGTCATTTCATTCCATGCACCTACGCACATGAAATGAAACGAAATATCTTTTCCTCCAGCCCACAGCAGTGCAACACAAAGACAGAAACACATCCACACTACAAGAATACATATATCCAAACTACAAAAAAAACTACAAAAACATATATATACAATATATCAAAAAAAGGGTTATTGGGTGTAGATTAATGGGCAAAAGTTGCAATTTTATCCATTTAAATTAAATCTACAACACAATAAAGTAAGCAAAAAGTGAAGGGGTACGAATACTTTCAGAAGCCACTGTATATCGCAGTGTGTTCTAGGGATGCTCCAATGGATCGGCCGCCAATCATTATCAGCTGAGATTCATTCTAAATAGTTTAATCGGCGCTCTCTATACGTAAAGGCCAATCAGAAGAGTCGATCAGATAACACGAAATACGTGAGATATTTCTCCGTGTGCGGCAAAAGAAGCATGCTTAAATTGCTTCACCGGTCTGGAATTTGGACAAGGTGTCCGAAAAAGAAAATAAAAAACGCTTGCTTTTTGGCAGGACAATAAAAGCTGCTTCCCCGCACTCATAGACGCAGCACAAGCCTACCTCTGCGCGCCATGCACAAGTATAGATAGCAAGCAACTTTTCAGCACAGCGGTGAATGTTGTAGATGAGAAGAGGAACAGGCTGACTTCCAAAAATGCGGAGATGCTTATATTTATAAAGAACAACTTGCTGTCAATGCTTAAGTAGGCTATGCTAAAGAATGGTAAACATGACAGGTTGTAAAAACATATAAATGTTGAGGAATGCTATATATTGTATTTGGCTATAGCCTTTTTGTTTAAATTTGTAGTAGCCCTGGAGCATCTCCATAGCCCAATGGTTACAGTGCCTGCCACATGGTTGCAACTGTCACCGATTCAATTCCAGCCAGTGACCTTATGTCATAACTCTCTCTCACAAATTTCCGCTTCTCGACTGTCCCTATCTAATAAAATAAATAAATAACTATAGTAGGCCTAAATTTAGAGAGGCCCTGTATTTTGTTGCATCTATTGGAATTGATTTTTATGTTTAATGTTTTCTTGTGCTTTCTTATGCTTTGAAACATAGTGCGTAGGGTTGAGCACACATAGCTTTTATTCCATAGGAAGGCTAAAATATTTGCGAAACTGCTCTTTAGCGAAGCACAGACTATTATATTGGCTTCAGTTTCTTCATAATCTACATGACCTATTAAGAGAATAGAAAATGTTGCATATGTGGCCTTCCAATAAATAAACAGTTGTCAATACTTTCTCAGTTCTTATAATATTTCTGCAATGCTGTTAAGAATAGTTAGTTTTTTGCTATAAATAGTAAATAATAAATAATGCTACACAATAAAAGAACACTTTAAATGGAAGATGCCCATCCCTCCATCCACCCTGTGATTGGTGATCGGTATCAGCTGATTCTGATTCCGGTGATTGGCAATCAGTTTCAAATACGCTAATCGGGGCATCCCTTGTGTATTAATTCATTTTTTATTTTTCACAAATTAGAAATTCAAATAAAATTAGCTTGTTGGAAACATAGCCGTTAATTCTACTAGACGTTTGCACTAAGACACAGCTTCTGTCAGGCTGCTGCAGTAACTCAAATGGATTCATCAAATGGTGACACAACTGATGATGAAATTATAAGATATAGAGTGAGTCTTTGTCGCTAACTGGGTATTTATGTACAGCGGTAGCAGAAACAAAGAAACACAGAAGAAGAAGGGGTGAATGAATTGTTGTAGGGATGAACTGAGTGGGGGGAAGAATTGTTAAAGGGAAACAATCATGAATTTAAACAATCTCTACTGTATACATTGTAAGGATAACACTTAATCAGAAGCCATAACTCCAAGCAGTCTTCTGTGTCTGAAATGCCCTGAAAATTTTGCAGAAAATTTTGAAAACTACAACCCTAGAAAAAAGAAAGTCCACAATCATTACTTCCTGGTTTGCTGCTATCTTCAGTGTGCTACATTGAAATATGCTACCCTGCATAAGGAAATGCAAATAACAACACTACTTATAGCTGTTGAAGCAAATGCCCCCAAATGCCATATAAAGACAGCAATTCACAGTTTGTCCACCAGTGTCATCACTGGTGGACACTTTTCCACACAATCTTTTGCAGCACTTCAGAAAACACAGAAGATTGCTCACTATTGTGGCTACTAATGGAGTGTTAGCCCTATAACATATAGAGATAATGTTGAAAACTGTGATTGGTTCCCTTTCAGCCTCAGCAGTTTATCAGCATATCAAAAGGAAAGCCTGTTGAAAACAGTGAGTGGGCTGTGAAAACACACTACCTTGACATGACTCTGAGCCCCCAGGTTGTAGATCTCTGTAGGCTTGATCTGGTTGATGATCTTCACCAGGCATGTGCTGTCTGTTAGGTCACCATAATGCAACTTCATGTCTGAAAAGCAGGGAAACATATGCATATACACACACGGTCACACACACAAATATACACAGAGATAGTTTGAGTACCCAAGTTTAATCAGCCGGTACAGTAAGTGGCACCATTTAAAATTCCACATCACCTCAAACTGCTCCTAACCTATTTATCCTGTTTCATCAGAAGGCGATATAAATGTACTTTTTTTTTGATTGTTTTTTTGGCATTTTCCACCTTTATTTGATAGCAATAGTAGAGACAGACAGGAAAGACAGGGGACAGAGAGAGGATGACATGCAGCAAATGGCCTGGGCCGGAGTCGAGCTCAGGCCACTGCGGTAAGGACTCAGCATTATGTGGTACACACTCACCAGTTGCGCCACCAGGGCGCCCCCTATAAATATAATTATAAGAGGATCAAAGATACTGAGGAGTCACACCAACATAAAATCATGTTGGCAGTCGAAACAGATAGTTTCAATTGCCGAATAGTTAACAAATGGATAGGGTGGGATGAGGTACCCTTTTGTTTAACTGAGCATGATGCAAGTGCTATGAACAGGACACTTACTGCCTTCAGTGTGTGTCTGGGGGTTCTGGTAGAGATGTTCGATGCGACCCGTGTTAAATGAACTGGACCGGCGTAGAAGACCATGGACCTGAGGGGAACAGGAGTTAAGAGGACTACGTATAAGAAGGACAGGGAGCTTGATCCAACCCACAACCCACTAACCCGTGCTGTACTTTCTGTTCCCTATCTTTTTTCATGGTGTCATGTTGGAAGCAGTGATTTGGGTTCTGCCTGCCTGTCTGGGTGAGGGTGGAGGGTGTTGGGTGTTGGGGGGTGCGAGGAAGCTCTGCTTTGAGAAGATAACGGGACCTGATCCAAAAGAGTCCATTACTGGGAGGACGCTGTGCCCTGACCTCGCTTCCTTTATTCACTGTTGACTTCCTGCCTGCCTTTGCGCCCTTCTTTTAAGGTCCTCCCCCATCAGAGCACCCAGCCTAGAGCAGACTCACATCCTCTCTGTTGTCTCTGTACTGTAACTGCCAGCATATGATGGAGTTAAACAAGCGAGTTGGAGTGAGAGGAGAGGGGAGGAAAGAGGAGATATTGCTCTTGCTACCCATTTGAAGGGAATCATATCATTAAGCTACTGTAAGGAAAAACAGGAGAACCATGCAGTGCGTGTGTGTTTTTGTTTGACTATGGATTTATGTCTGTGAGAGAGCACTGTATGTATACCCACATTTTGAAGGTGTAAAATAACGACAGAAGCCTGACATAGTCTCACTCAGTCAGCAACAGCTTGTAAACCTCTGGATCGAGAGGCCATGTTGACTTTTTGTGGTCCTGAGAACACATCATGCACCAGGTGAAAGTGAGTGACCTCACTCATATGGCCATATAAAAACAACCATTTCCTCGTTAATGGCCTGACCCTGGGGTAAAGGGTCAGGGGTTAACCGACTCAGTGTAACAGAAAAGGTTCTTATCGCGGTGAAGTGTGAGTCAGTCCAAATATTAGACTGGCTGACAGATGACGTCAGGATCCCTGCAGTACAGCAGTACTGCTATGACTGGATGGGGCTTATCAAAGGAATGTCGGTGTCTGTGTGTGTGTGTGTGTGTACGTGAGTGCATGCATGTGTGTGTGTGTGTGTGTGTGTGTGTGTGTGTGTGTATCTGTGCTTGTCCTCATTTTAACAAATGTGTGTCTATATAGATCTTTTTTTGTGTATGTCAAACTTCTGTTTTTTCTTACCTTGTAGCCCTTCGCCAACAGGAAATCAGCCAGATAGGAACCATCCTGAAACCACAAACACAAACTTTAACACCTACCAGTCAGCATCATATGCTAATAAACAAGTAGTACCAGACCAATCAAAGCTTATGAGGGCCTGTAAGCGTATGGAGGATATTGACTTTGATTCAGTTGCATTAATATGGATTGGAATTCTTTTAAAATAAACCAAAATCCAAAGAAAACTGAAAAGGATGTTGTTTTATGTAGCGTTGTGCTAAGTTACCTTGGGTGGCTCTGCACTGCATTTCATTGTTGTGTAATGCATTGCATCACAGTGATCAGGAGATACACATAGAATAATCACACAGAATAGTCAGTACTCAGTGGAAAAAGAATTTGACAGTGAGGCAAAAACATCGGGATGCCTGTATCCAACAACTAGCCAGTTAATTTAGTAGACGGACTCCCTGGCCAGCAATGTTAGACAAATCATTTCCACAAAAATGGAGATCAAATTAAAAAAAAAATCACAATAAGACAACCCACTTTGACATTGCACTGTGTAAAACAGTGTTGTCAAAAAATGTGTCAGCAATGGGCAGGAATATTTAAGATCTCAAGCACAGGCAACTGATAAGAAAAATAAATATTGAAATGACAAAATGCATACTCTTGGCTCTTAATCACACGACTAGACGTCATTGCTCCATAAAAAGTTAAAAACCACAAGGTTACTGTCCACCAAGCATGCTTTTTTACAGCCGACAGAGCACAGGAGATCTATGCAGGACTGATGGGAATAGTGGTGGGCCTAGGCTGCTGCCACGAGACAAATGAAAATCCTTTTCAAAGAGTGGCATGCTTTTGCTCGAGTTAAAATGTTTTCAACTTTCAGCAGCTGGCATGCCAACTGCTGAAGACACCCTCGCTCACTGTTGTTAAAGCTCACAGTAAACATCCCTTCCACTGAAACCATTAAAAAAAAGTCAGTTATGTTGAGATAACTAACTGGCGAGCAGAAAGTTTGACATCCCATCACAATTCCCCTGAACCACGTATCTGAGCATTGAGTATTGGGATAATAAAATGGAATATCCTCATTGTTAACAGTAGTCAGGATCTTTGGGGCAGAAGTTGGACCAGTTTGAGTGTGTGTGTGTGTGTGTGTGTGTGTGTGTGTGTGTGTGTGTGTGTGTGTGTGTGTGTGTGTGTGTGTGTGTGTGTGTGTGTGTGTGTGTGTGTGTGTGTGTGTGTGCGCCCTGTCAATAAGGTCTTGTTCCCCTCACCCATGTAACTCCTCATCTTTTTCCCTCCTCAGACTTTCCAACCGCACATTCTGGAACACTCTGGAACATTCCAAACTAGTCATGGCATTCATCCCTCCATCCACTTCACACACACACACACAGGCACACTCACGCACGGTTGACACGTATACTCACACTGCCAGTGTGCCAGCCTGATACTTCCTTTCCAGGTCTGAGGTTGAAGGCCAAGGTGGAGGGCAGGGAACAGAGGAGGAAGGGAAGGGGACTTGAGGTTGGAGGACACCCAGGAACCCACAATATGAGGCACAAATGTGTTTTAAGCTAAGCCCTGCCCTGGACATTGCTGTCGTTGAGCAAAAATAAAAAAAGAGTCTAACCAGGCACTATACCAGTTTATACACTGGGAAACAATAAACTGGAAAATCTAAACAGGTGTAGGATGGTTTTTTTTAGCCAAAACACCAAAAGCAATACCAGAGGCAGTGAAATTAAATCTTTTAGTTACCACAATTCAGTTCACCGCTCAAAGCGGAGTGATCTGGTCCCGCAGCTCAGTCAGTAGAGCCCCTGTTGTTTTGACAGTATATGCCAGGAGCATGGCACTGATACTGCAAAAAGTTAGCGGTCTGATTCTTACTGGAGCCACCCATACTTTAATAAGATGCAGTCATTTTATGTAAAGCACGTTGTGCCCTCAGACTAGTAAAATACTTTAGGAGTGCCATCATTTCATTTTTCACTTAATCTCTCACTTTCGAGCAATCAACCAAGAACAGCTGCTTCTTAGTGAGCTTCATCTACTGCAGGTTGAAGGACTCTGGCAGGCAGGTGGCAATGAAGCTTGACCCATTCCTATATAAGTACAGGGAGGCGGCCATGGGCACTGGAACCCCCCTCACCCCGTCCCCTCAGTGTTCAAAGCACCGGCCAGTGTCATGTTTTCCTGCCCTGGTGCCAGGGTCGAAGCGTTCCATGCCAGACCAATATGGAAAACAAGCCTGAAGAGCGCCTGCTCTGTTTGAAAACAAGAGGCTCCTTTGAGGCCATATTAGCCCATAAACCCTGGCCTCACCTCACTGTTTCCTGTTATGGGGAGCCGAGCGCAGAGGAGAGTGATGAGGGACACACGTTCTTACACACAAAGACACAAATACATACACACGCTCACAGACACACATAGACACTCACATACACACACAAACACTTGCCAGTTCAATGCCACACCACAAACACCCGATGGACTCATTTTAGTCTTAAACACAATATAATTGCTCTACTCTTTAGCTAGAACAAACAAAAGCCAACACTGTCCTTTATTATTAGACAGGTATCAGCTAATCTGGAAAAAATGATGTAGGTAGGCTTGTCTGCAGGGGGAGCTAAAGTTATACAAAGGTTACTACACAGGTACAGGTAACTACACTGGAACAGGTATCTGGTGACTACACAAGTGAGCTCACCACATGTGAGGTCAAATCATGTAACTTTAGTCAGTTGTGTAATTAGCTGCTGAACAGCCTTGGAACTCCATGTGTATAGAATCTCATGGCTGTAGTCCCGAGGCACCATAAGACCTAACAGAGTTACAGGAAAATCAGGATATTTGCAATGCAAATTTAAAGGTGCTGTAAAAGATGGTCTGGGTTTGAAGCAATAATATAAAACAAGAGAAAAGAAAAAGAGGGGAAAAAAGCATAATTCCCCCACATGTGTTGAACCAAATCCTGCCAGAACTGCCATGTGTTTGAAGTATGTTAACAAAGTTCAAAAGTGTCTCCGAGTGCTATTATTGGCTCCAATCATCATACCCATCATCATTATTGAATAGTCATTGTGCGGTTCCATTATGAGGATGGATAAGTATGACTATCTAGAGGTGACATTTTGTTGTATGTGCCAGTGCCACGGTAAAGCCACAGGTACCTAGATCTTGCCAATCAGTTTCTCCTTTTCCCTCTTAAAAAAAAAACGTTCCACCAGTGTTAAGCTTTTATGTTGTGGTAGAGTAGTAAATTAAAATAAGACGCTGACAGATATTATGTTTCATTTATTGCTACAAGCCTTGCTGTCCTCCAGTGCAGGAAAAGATGAATAGAGGAAGATAGTTAATGATTTTCGCCTATATCATGATGTTCATTTGACTTGCTTTGGCGCTACCTGCTGGTGGTACAGTTAATAGTAAAAGTGGCACAATTGCAACACTGTTGAGCTTTAGATAGCCTTGATAACAGCTGAAGGCCCGAAAAAGGGGCAAAGATCCGCGACATTTCCAACCAGGTTGAAAAAAATATAGTGTTCTGTGCGCACATGAATGCATGTGTACGGGTCTTTCTCAGCAGATGGCTGTGTGTGTGTGTAAGAGTGTGTTTACATGCCAACATGTAAGCAAATCACTTTAATGTGCTTTCTTTAGACCACAGCCTGGGGCTCCCAGAACCACCAAAAAGCAGCAATCAGGGTAGATAAGGCTTAACGAGGCTGTACACAGAAACACAACGACACACATTCGGAACAGACCTGCCAACTTCCGGGATGTCTTGGCGTGAGCTTTCTGACGGACGGGGGTAGCTAGCGTTGCAAAAGGGGATTTTCTTCCCTCTTCCCTCCAAGTACTTGAACAAACTTTTCCGAACCAGCTGTCACTGAGTGAAATTGAATGTTTAATTATCAATGAATATAACGATGAACGGTTATCAATATTAACTTGCCCCGTTACTTTTCGTCAAGTTCTGTCTGTCGTTGCAAAAGGCGTCGCAGAGAACTGAGACAGACGCGCTTTATTGAAACGTAACCATAGCAACAAACTATACCTGCGCACTGTCGCAACCGACGCGCAGAAACGCGTTTTATGGCAGCTGGATTGGACCAATTGTGTGAGAATAAACCAATCGATATATAATAACGGGATAATTTTAAACCCTCTATATTAGTTAATATTCATAACTAATTATCATTAGTAGTTATTAAGATAACAAAAATCACTATTTACCATGATTTATTGATTTACAAAAAAACCACCCAGAACTCGTTGGGGGGACTACATGTCCAATCTGGCCTTGGAACGCCGTAGGATCCCCCACGAGGAGCTGGAAGGCGTTGCCTGGGAGAGGGACGTCTGGAGTGCCCTACTTAGCTTGCTGCCACCGCGACCCGACCCCGGAGAAGCGGGTGATGATGAGATGAGATTAGATTTATAATTACTGGATATTAAACAAATATAGGCTACCACTCTCCATGCGGGAGAAATTACAAAACACACACACACACAAGGCTGGCGACCTCTGATGTGAAAGAAGGGTTCAAATCTTTCCCCCTTAACATCAACTCACGGGTGTCATTTTAACAAACGAGCAACCACATGCAGGACTCCCTGGTATCATCGTGCTTCTACAATCCAGAGCTCTGAAGGGGCTTCCTCTCCACACTGGAAACACATTACTTTGAGCTCTCACAGTGGGGATTCAGCAGGACTACTTATTTTTACCATTTCATATAGGGGTCAGATTCATGATGACAGCAAACAGGGGCTGACTGGCCACTTGGGCACATGTGCATTTACTATCTGGATCATGGAGGGACGGCTTCTTTGAGACCAGTTTTAGCATAATGGCCATATGGCCTGACAAATGACCCAACAAAGCAGTATTTTCTTTTCAAATTCAGAAGACAAAGCCATCGACTTTCATAGGCTATTTGGGGGAGAAACACTTTAAGAAGTGACTTGTTCAGTTCATATGATCCCAGACAGTCCAAACAGTATTTGGAAAAACTACAAAAAACTGTCTATGGAGTTCTTACTTGTGCTCTGTGAAGTTGTATAGTTACCAATTTTATCACATGAAGGCAGGTATTTGCCATTTAATGGCCATTCAAGAAGCTTTCTGCGTGAGAAAGAAAAAAAATCGAACATTTTAAACTTGCTTGTTAAATATCCTAAGCTCACCCTCTCATCTCTGGATTCCTTCAAAAAAGGACATGTTTCCATTTTTCTCGACTAACTTAAAGCTGAGCGATTTCCAGAACTCATTCTAATATGGATTCGTCCTTGGTGGAGGCATTGAAAGTCATCAGCAGCCATTATGAGCGAAAGTGGAGATCTGTGCATGGATTCTTAGCTTTATGATTATTATTGCTGGCACTCACACAGACCCTCTCCTGCGTGACTATTAGTGGAATCAGTGAAAGGAGACAGGGGAGAGGAGTGCTGAAAGCGCTCAGAGAATCTGAGAGTCGCATATCAAACGCCAACAAAGGACTGAAAAAGAGAACGTACATCAAGCAGCATGAGGGGGTGTTATCACAACATAGTATTATTTTCCTAACCAGAAAGGTTTAAGAGAGGCAAGAAGCTCAAAGCCAAAGTAAAGATTTCCTATCAAACACAGAGACTGAACCTGCCCTTTAAATAACCCCTGGTCATAAAATAGTGATGTGAGCCAGAGCCCCCCACCCCGCTCAGCCTTGGCACTCAGGTGGTCTCACAGCCTCTGACCCCTATACCTCACCCAATGACAACAGTCAAATATGTAGACTTATGCTGCACTTCAGTTTACGAAGAGTAGTTAGCATAGCGATTTATGGTATCACAGTGACCCTGTTGCCCAACTGGTGTTGGAGAGGCACCTCAATTTCTAAGATGGTCTAACCAGATGCCTGCCTCCTGTATGGGGCTTCTGCATCAGCACAAGGACTCCCAGTATTCTTCAACTCCTTAAGGGGAGAGATATATCACCATGACCAGAAGAATAAAAATGAAATAACACTGTTATTCTTTGTTTTCTGTTTGTGTGTGTGTGTGTGGGGGGGGGGGGGAGCGAGAGCGAGAGAGAGAGAGAGAGAGAGAGAGAGAGAGAGAGAGAGAGAGAGAGAGAGAGAGAGAGAGAGAGAGAGACAGAGACAGAGAGAGAGAGACAGAGAGAGAGAGACAGAGAGAGAGAGAGAGAGAGAGAGAGAGAGAGAGAGAGAGAGAGAGAGAGAGAGAGAAAGAGGAAGCCTTGGGAGAGTGCTGTTGGACAGGAATGCGAGACACTGAAAATTACTTTTCAAGATCAGGGATAGGTGTCTCTCCAGAGACGCTTTCTGGGAATGGTCAGCTGACAAGTGCTACCAAGTAGTGGAAAGAATTACCCAAGTCTTTTATACCACACACCTCTGACGCAATCATCACCTAAAGAAATCCTGTACTCTCCTGTATGTGCATTTGATTATGCTGATAACAAACACACAAACTTCCACTTACTTACACATGCATGCACAAATACAGAGACAGTAATACATAGCTTGAGTAGCTGGTACTATGGGTACCGTCTGCTGCATTCTAGTACTTAGAACTGCTGTAAATGTGTAAATTATGTCCTCCATAATGGTCTTGGTGAGATGCAAAGTAAGATCAGCTGGCATAGAATCAAAAATTAGCCAACACTGCAACAGCTACAAAGCAGACTTGAAGCGCTAACATGGCTTCTACTGAGAACTGCAACTGCCAAGCTCTCTCTTTGGCTCTACACACATGCATGCACTGCACACACTTACGTGTACATGCGGAGTAGGAGGCACAGAGGAAATAGTTATTGTGTAAATTTTTGCAATTAAATTAGCATGGCTTAACATGGTTTAATTCATTCTCTGATTAATCTATTTATTTTGTGCTACTAGTTAGGCTATTTGCACAAGTTTACTGCAATTTGCAGAAGTTTTACTGTTTCATTATTGTTGCTGTCACCAACTGCAGCCATTTGCTATTTTTATTTTTGATGTTATAAGTAATGTTACAAGTTTACTGTTTACAATAGCATTGCATATGTTATCTTAATATTGTACAGACATTCTCTACACTGCCCGACAAAGTACATCCAAAGTCTCCACTGACTGTTTTTTGTACACATATTCTGTTCTTGCACATTGACTTACCCTTCTAAGTACTTCTATTTCCCACTTGTGCGTTGAGCCGGCAAAACAAACATTTCATTATGAGAAACTTGCTGTCATATGTGACAAATAAACTTGAAACTTAATCTTAATTGGGCTTAAATTTAGAAAATATAGATTCAATATTAACCCAAGATGATTTGCCCAATTTGAAAGTAAACCCATGCTCATTTCAATACATTTAATAACAACGATTTAAACCTGAATGGAAACAATTTAAAAATAACATTTTAACAATGTTAGATAGAATTAATAATGGCTTTTATATTATGCTAAACAAAAAAAATGCATGCCATTTGATTCACTTTTTTTTTTTTTTTTACAATTAATCTCCTTGCTACTCTGGAATATTTGCTAATAATGGCTAACATGTGATAGCTCGCTACAAAAAAAAAGTGGAGCTGAATTGTTATCCCAAACAAATCCTCGTCACCATCTGGAGGCCTCAATATGCATTAACTTTCAGGGCAACCAGGAGCTAAGGTATGGAAGTGTGGTGTAAACTCCATTCAAGGTGCTCATATAGCCAAAAATATAGAAATCTTCTGATAAGATGCTGACTGGAGCTGCCACTCACAGTAAATGACACTGTTTAAGCAATGCTTAACAATGAAAGTGTTTTTTTAGCTGGCAGGGTAACAAAAGTGGTGTCACTGTATCTACAGACTATAGTCTAAGCACTAGCCTATAGATGATATCTGAGGACAACAGAATAGACTAGAATTAACTTTAGGCAGTTCAACGCAACATCAGTACAAGTAGTATCCCGTATCTGTATTTACAGTTCAACAGTAAACTGTCTTCTGCCCAGTAAGAGCAACTCACTTTTGTATTTGCTGTCAAATAAATGAATAAAGTTATGCTTATATAGTAAAGCCACTAAAGCAATGGAGGTACAGCAGCATTTCTGTTTCTCTTGTACCACCTTAACTGTTTCAATTTAATTTAATTCAATTTGGTTTAATTAATGTTATCTTCAGAGACAGTTGAAATTTCAATTCAAAATTTTGCAGGAACCGAATTAGAATCAGTCTTGGTTTCAAGTATCAGAATCAGAATACTGTTTATTGGCCATGTAGGTTTGCACATACATGGAGTTTGACTCCGGTTTCATGGCTCTCTCAGTGTACTTAACATAGAATAACACTACAACACAACCATCTATTAGATATATACACAAGGATTGACTTATACAGGCGAAATAAGAGGTGATAAAGTGTAATGGTGCAGAGAATATATCAGAGATGCTGAAATAGATGTTAGCAGGTAACTTACAGACATGCCTGAGGTAAATGGACATGACAAAGTGACCAGTATACGTACAATGTACAGTATAATATATACAAAAATGGTTGGATTTATTTGACAGTGTTAAGCGTTCATTTAAATGACAGCCTGTGGAGAGAAACTTCTTTTATATCTGGTTGTTTTGGAGTACAGTGCTCTGTCATATCCATCTATACTCTCCTGTCAACAAAGGCCAAAATTGCCTAAAGGAAAAAAAAGTCTGAATCTTGTTGGTTCATCAATACTATGTGTATTTTGGCTATTGGCATGCCAGCAGTCATGAAGTTAGCAGCCATGTGTCAGTGTCATGATAAATATGACATCGTCACACAGCAGGCTTTCAGCTGCGATGTACCTGCCCTCCCCTCAGTTCTGGGAAGAAGCCAGTTGACCACAGAAATGAAAATGCAGATACAGGATAGGCTGCTATTTGTACTGATCCATCAAACTGATGTTAGTTCATTCTGTTGAACATTGGCAGTGTGAGGAGAAACAAAGCATAACCTGGTGACATAGGTCACCATTACACATTACACATCCCGCATTACGGCCTTGTCTGGTCTTGGCCAAAGAGTCCAACCATTCCTGATAGGATTCTTTGTGGACATATGAGCATATGTCCACATTTTGAGATTAGACTGTGTAGATGAAGACAAAATATTACATAGAATATACAATAAAAATAAAGAAAGAAGGTGAACTGTGTTGCTTTCAAAATACTTTCTGTTACACAAATGCTGTATTTTTGGTACCTGTCCCAACTGAATCCCAACCAATTAAACAAAAAACAAATCTTTCTTTCATAACCATAAAAGTCCATGAAACTTCAGGGCGCACGGATACAGACTGATGATGAGAAAAAAACAATAGTTCTTGTCCTGTTCAATAGATACTGAGAAAGCATGGCTATTCAGCATGGAGAGTAAACATTTTTTTTGAAAAATGAAATAAAAAAAAAAGATTTACGCAAGAACAGAGATGCGAGGCATCCTTTAAACCTCTGCTTGCTGAAGCAGTGTCATTTATTCCAAAAGTAGTTGATCTAGTCTGCCAAGTTTTCTTGTTTTCACAATTCTTGCAGGGTCTATTAACCATTCCTTTACTGCAGGTAAAAGCCACATCGAGTGTGCAAACACACTATAGTTAAACATGTTTTTGTGAATATTTGACATCATAACTGCAGCACACTCATTGCTGTAAATGTCACCACAAAGCCAATCTGCCTCTATTCATCCTTTCTCAGCCACACCAAGCCTGAATAATGTTGCTAGCCCATCTTAGGTGATGTCATTCATTCACTTGCTGCACAACAGTTGCTCCCTTCAGAACTGGCCTAATAGATGGGACACATTTTAGGACAGCGGAAACGAGTGATGCGTTCTGCAATAATGACAAGAAGTGATGACTACAGCTGAAGTTAACAGTAATGTGTTCTAAAGGAGTAAGAAAGTAACACAAAATTAATACATCTTCACTTTTTTATAACCATAACTCTTAGCAGACACAACTTGCCTCGAATGTCACCCAAACATCATGGCTTCAACAGATAATGCTATTGTCATAAAATCGTACACCCTGCTTATCCCAGGGTTGCTGATAATTCAGCTATATAAACTGACGTACTGGTGAACATAGTTAACGTAAAGCAATACTCTGTGCTCATTTCAAATAGCCCTGCTAAATAAACAAGTAGGGCAAGGATTTGCTGTCCTCTTATACACATCATACACCTTTTTCATCCTTTCCTTGCAGTTCCAACATCCCCTCTTGTCCATTTAGAACTGACCCTGGTTGGTTCAGTTCTGCTCTATCCCACTGTATTGCCAATATAGGCATGAAATGATCTGACAGAAAGTTAGCCATTTTTAACATATACCCACTTAACTTCTCATACAGCTCATCTTTCCCATTACCATTAGTAAGGTATAATGTTACACCGCCGAAATTTACGTTTATTATAATGGAATGGATGAACTAACTCACGGGTTCGGATTTCGACGTTACACATAACAGAAAACATAACAGAAATAGATAAGGTCTCATGGAGCAATTTCAACAACAAGACACGATGAGTTCTGCATCCGTCAAATAAATCATCATCCTCATCACCATCACCATCATCATCATCGGTTCCGTAATCTAGTAACCTATGGAGGTCGAAGGAGCACAGCTGATGCCTCAACCAGTCTTGTCCACCGTTCCCTATCCATCGCAGCTCTCCCCGCCTCCGCTACGCTCATCTGTAGTCACTCTCCAGTGTTGTCTACCCAGGTTTTTCTGTCTCCCTCTCCTCCTAGTCCCTTCTACCGACCAAAGCGACTGTCAACCAAAGCAACCAGATAATTTTTTTTAAACCGTCTCTACACGGTCAAGAATCATTTGATTTTCAAAAAATAAATAAATGGGACACGAAAGGGTTATGCACAGTAAGCTTTGCGCCCTCATGATTGTGTGTTGCATGAATCAAGTTAGCTTCATCGTATTCATTCATTCATTCATTCAAAAAATGTGACGTTGACTACAGCTACCGTACCTGCCCAGTGATGCCCGTAATGAACGCCACTTTCCTCTCTTTATTCACCTCTCCATTCTCTCCAGAGCTGGAGGACGGTTCTGTGCACTGTGCCATATTAAAACGAATAAATATATATTTTTCTTTTGTAGCTTGACTGTTGTGTGCAGCCCGGATGTAGAGTTGTCTCCGTTTTCAGTGCCACAACATCCGCAAACCCAAACTACGCGATTATGTGACGTTTTAGGAAGTTGTTTGGAGACAGCCAATCAAAAGACGCAACGTCGGTCGCGGCAGCGTGGTTGTGTTACGTAGACAGGACCGCGTCTCTGTTCGCACAGCGCCATCTACTGGCGGCATAACATCGGAGTTGTTAATGCAGCGCCGCATTGTTGAAAGCAAGTAACTTCATAATGCATCCGTTTTCTGCCTGCATCTGTGATAACTGAGATTATGGTTACAGAAAACCGTAATATGTTTAATATCTTGAACGAAATTACATCTGCGCTACAATGTGACGTTACAGTTTTCAGAATCAGAATCAGAATCAGTTTATGTGGCCAAGTATGTGTAGGTCTACAAGGAATTTGACTCCGGTTCCTCCATAGCTCTCCGTGTACTTACAGAGAATAGACATACAGCTAAACAAAGACAACAAGGTAAACATAAACATTTAACTACTATGAACGGATATATTTGTACATAAAAAAAAGTATATTATAAAATATTTGATTAAAATTTTTCAATATTGACACTTAAAGTGTGTTCTGTGGGTTAACCAAAACAAAATACTTGGGTAAAATTCATTTTAATCCTAAATTTCTGTAATTTCTACACATATGTTTCTTTTTCATCTTGACTGAAAATGCAAACGTGTGTGACCTAATGCATGGCCTGTAACAGAATTCATGAATGATACAATATTTGTTATTTTCACATACCAGGAATCTGACTGGTGACAGCACTTTTGAGTGTGTGTGTGTGTGTGTGTGTGTGTGTTTGATTGTGATGATGTGTTCCTGCATGCATGCATGCATGCATACATGCTTGAATGTTTTCTTTTATTGGTCACGTTGCTGGCACCCGCTGCTTCCCCATCCTTTCCCATCGAAACCTCTCAAGTGAATGAATATATGCAATTAAACATCCTGGTTCAACAGCACCGATAAGGAAATGTCGCAAACACATCCTGGATAAGCATATGCACACATTAGGATACACATCTGTTTGGGTTTTATTATCATCATTTTTCTATTTTACAGCTTAAATTGATTTACCTTAAATCTACAATGCAAAACTGTAAAGTTTGCCAGCGTTGGTTTGTCAATGGGCATAATAAAAACATGAAAAGTTGCAGAGCTAAAACCCGCACCCTTACAAGGGAAATCTGTTTCACTTGGATGACTGCATTGCTCAAGAAAGTATCTCAGCAGGAGCAATCAAGCTCTCAAAGTAGCTCCTGATCTCTTATTGTCCTAGTACATTTGAGTGGGTATAAAAACATCTGCTCCAGCAGTGAGTGTCAGTAGCATTATGAAAGTGCTCTCATTCGATGCACACCGTCCAAGAGTGCACAGCATGATGACAGGTGTGATGCTATTACACTCTAGTGTAAACATCAGCATATCGCCCGGTCCGAAGGAAAGAAAACAAGTCTACCACGGAGTCCTGGGAAGCGCAGCAGTATGGCCATTCACCCTAGCTGATCAAAAGAGAACAGCTCTATTACACTGCTTGAGGCTTTTCTTCTCTTCTCTGCTCCTCTCTTGTTCTGCCTGCAGGTGTTTCTCTGCGTGTTTCTGAGTATTTGAGTCTCATTGAGCACCCCCCCTGCTGTGCTGAACCTTTCCTCCACGCATTGAACATTGTATGTGTGTGTGTCTTTCTATGTTAGTGCATGTGTGTGTTCGTTTATATGATGGAAAAAGAGTGAGTAAGATAGCATGTACGGCAGGAGAGAGAGTTGCAGATGGTGCCGATGATAAACATTATGATGAAGAGGGGGAACGTTGTCAACTTGGTAGTGACCCTGATTCCCACGGACCTTTAGTGGGAAAGTGATCTCTGCCAGGAGCAACAGGTAGCGCTGTTTTTTACAGCAAGGCACCCTGTTACCAGAGTCACATCTTGTTCCTGAATAAACTCACCACACCTTCCCCTGCTTCAAATAGCATCCCCCAAAAAAATATAATACTCCACATGGGTATGACCCCTTTGGCTAACTCGCTATTATGTGAACAATAGCTCCATAAACAGTAAAAAAAAAAATCTTTTAAACATACTATACATATATTTGATTACTTCAATTCTTTATAGACTGTATTAAATGATCATTTAATTCACTGCTTGTGATTATTATCCTGTATCTCATCTTGAGCGGATTGGAATCAGAAGAAATGGGGTTATACCATAACTGCGACTAAGTCAGGATCCTATCTGGGCTCTCTAATCATTCTGATGGTGGTCTCTCCCTGTCCTGAGACAGTCCTCAGCTCTGTTTGTTTTCTTAAGATTTATCACAACCAGCTGGTTTTCATTCTTCCCTGATCCCCGATGACCATGTGTATGTGTGGAGGGGTGTGAATATATGCATACATACATGTATGTGTGTGTGCGCACGTGCGCGCATGTGTGTGGGTGTGTCTGTGTGTGTGTATGTCGGGTGTGATTGTTTTCATTCCTATCCCTTTGGACTTAAATTGAGTTTCTCACCATTCTAGTGGGCTTGTGACCACTGCTTGAGGCCGATAGTGTTACACTGAGCAGCCTGTAGGGCCCCCTCCCCCACCCCCCAACCAGAGGGCCAGGCAGACAGCAGAGACCCCACAGATCACTTCACAGTCACCTGCTCGGCTAAACCTGTGCGTGATAAAGACTAATGTTGGCCATGTCTCGTACAAAGCCTGCTTGTGCTCCCGTATGGGAACGTGGTATTAGCCCGTGGGCTGAAAAAGTTACCCTCAGAAGGCCAGTTGCCTGATGTGTTTTGGTTTTGGGCAGATCCTGCTTTTGAGCAGCATCGGCATTATATTACGTTATAAAGTAATCAAATTTAAATCGAATGCTGCAGTTTGTCACTGACATCATGTCGCACATGTTCCAGAAACTCTGTTTGTGGTCAATATTTTTCCTACATAAACAAAACCAGAGTGCTGCTTGGTCAGCTCTTTCTGGCTCCCATCGTCACGTGTCTCACAGATCCAAAGCCTTTGTTTTTGAGTCTGGTTCAGAGAGAGGGAGACAAAGACAAACAGGAGGCCACAGACAAAGAAAAAAAACAACAGAAAATAAAAGGGAAGGAAAGGAAAGGAGGGCCAGAGAGGCAGAATGAAAAATATCAGCAATAATCTCTGGTTTCCAGTCTTCTCGGATACAATAATACATTTTTGTTTTACAGTTAATTCGGCATCACTTTTACCTCCAAAGCTATCCGTTGAGTTTTGGATGGGTATATATATATAGCTCAGTTACACCTGCACAGCTTTGCTGGCCGATATGACAGCTTACTTGTGGTTGTGACATGGTGCAGCCACCTGTTCCAACTGCGGCCCGCCATGTCTCTAAACTACCTGTATCCCCAGAGTCGACGTCCTGTTGTTGACTGGCAGGTCCAAGGCTCAGACCTGTCTCTCAGTATCTCCCATGACATCTCATCTCTGACCTTAACACATGAAGGTCTGTTTTCTATCCATCCATCCACCCACCCACATCCTGGAGGTATGACTATAGAGGGAGTGTGTCCACAAGGCTGGGATCGACCCTTAAGTCGTTCTCCAGGGCCTCATTTAATAGCAATTTCAAGATGTGTGCCAATCAAGTGACAGCCCGTTGTTAGAGTTACAAGCTACAGTGCAAGTCAAGTTTGAATTTTGAACTCTCAGGGCAGTCCAGTGTGCATTTATGTCGGGTTTTCTCCCGAGAGAAAGAAACGGCGTATGATGGAAGAGAGGAGAGAGATGGAGAATTTTCATCCATAACTCTATCCAGCTCGATATTGTTTTTATTCTACAAAAAGATGTTAGCGCTCAGTCTGTACTGTGCTCCTCTGTGGGGAGAGTCCTTGCAAGCCACTTACGATACCTTTTATCCAATTATTGTTGAATGGAAAGCATGTGTCTTTGTGTATTTCATAGAAACTCAATTTAGATTGTCCCTTGACAGTAATAAACAGATCATTTAGTTTTCATTAAGATGATGTGAATTGTTTATGTTAACTAGTTGAATTTTGACTGGAGCTAGATTTTCTTCCCATATTGCCTCTCAGCATCCACTGATTTAAAAAATTAAGGGTACATAAAGGTGTCTTTATGATGGTCGTGTCCATATCTGACAATCTCTGGTGTGTGTAGGTCCAAGCTTGCTCGTACGTGCACGCATGCACACACAGGAATTGTCTGACCTTGGAGCATCAACTCATAAACCATTCTCATGACATATGTACCTCTCTCTCTATCTCACATACACTCAACTCAAACAGCCCAAGCCCCTTCATCACTCACAGGGGGGGCTTTATTTTCATTTTCAGAGGTGGGCAAATCTGAGTACAACACACTGGGTTGGAGCAGGGTGCTGGGGGCAGCGGGGGGTGTCTGAACTGTGTGATACCCCCAGTTGCTGCACACCAGCAGCATCGTATCAGTGTCTGAAAGCATGGCCATTGGATACCACCATGGAGGATGAGAGTGGTAAAGAGCGTCATAGAGACAAGTACAAACTGGTTCTCTTGTCTGTCTGCATCACATGTGTCTGAAGAGGAGGGGAGGGCACAGTGTGCAACGACAAAACAATTCTTTTAATTTTCAAATAAAAGTCAGTTTCCTCTGTGTGCAATGCCGCTCGCTATTGGTATACTGAATTAGTTGTGTGGATTTTCAAATCTATTTGACATTTGACCTATATGGGTACTCAGACATGACTGCTGCCCCTTACAGCACATGTATATCCCTAAAAATCAAATCCCACAAGAACTCCTCTTGAACTCTTAAGTATCTCTCTCTCAGCTTGCTTACTTTCCATATATAAAGGAAAAAATATATTTATTTTACAATAGCAACAGTTTCCAAAGGCTTTAAGTGCAATTCAACCAGCATTAACTACAACAACAACAAAAAATTATACCAATATGATTTAATCAACTTGATTATTTTCTACATTTATTTTTTTTATCTCATCATTACACAAGCAAACTTGAAAAAAAAAGCATATTAAACTCAAAAAAAAGTATCCAAAATCACAAAGCTTTCTCATTTTCAAAGAGTAAAAGGAGATCAAACTATAACAACTGAATGATTAACAGCAACCTGCCTGGGAACAATGTAGCTATTCTGCACAGAAAAATATCTTATAAGCTCTTTTGTTGGCTTGCTGTAAAACACAGCCATACATTTACACGCATGTGCATACAGCACATAACTTAAATGCTTTTTTTTCTCTCCTAAAGAAAATAAACCTTCTTGAATAAAGCTTTGCACTTCAAGTACAGTCTGATGCTGCACCAGTATAATACATGAACATAAGAACCAACTTCACTGATAAATATTGAATCATAGGTAGTGTTCTGTTGTTCGTTATGCCTTCATGGAAGGTGAGAGCGCTACTCCAATCTGCCGCAGCACAGGCAAGTTAGTTGCACATATGCACACAGAAGGCAAAGCAAGCAACAGCACAATTACACCAGCAGTTCAGTATGTGAATTTGGCAATGGGTAAGAAGCAGGGATTTACATCCTGCCATTTACATTCTGAGAAACTCTCTCATTCTGAGGGAATAGTAGACTTAGCGATGTCTTATGTATCAAAACCTGACCAGTCTTCATCAAATGCTCCAGTAAACTTAGATCCAACGCTGGATGGAGGCCAAGTTTAATATGCATTTGTATCATAGGCCTGCAACAAAGAAAGACTGATACATTTCTAAGACTTGTTTATAGAAGGTAAGTAGAGCTCTAAATTGACAAAAATTTATAATTTTAATCAAAACAGAAGGTTTGTGCTTTGTTGGTTGTATCTCAGAGAAATATGTCATAAAGTGCATAACATGCAGCATACTGGGACAATGTGAACTAAACTTTTACAGTGATATAAATGTACTTTACAGAAGAATAACCATTTTATGATGATTCACCTATGCTAGACAGATGATTTGCCATTTGAGGCAACATAGTCGCCATCCCTCACTTTATTCACTGTTCATTAGAATCACAGCGAGTGTATTTTTTTTTCCTTAATAGGTTATACAGTTGGAGAAGTAATGTAGGCCAGAGCCTTCAGTCTATAACGCCATAGATGACTAACTGTGATGCAGTTAACATGGTCACTCTTTTGCCTTGACTGGTACAATTATAAAGATACTATCAATTCAGCCGGACCATACTATTATACAGTTAAGTAACCAGATGGTAACTGACAGTCATGACCTTGGAGGTAGAGGTGGTGTCACTCTGCCCGCCACCTCCTGCGGGCCTCAGACTCTACCATCCCAGGTCAGAAGTATGAGCGGTGATGCTAAACTAATGTCAGGATGCAAGGCAGAGTAGTCTTCCAGTAGCCATTTTGTACAGCTGCATTGGTCCAGTGTTAGGCACCATGCCTCTAAATTGTCAGAAGGTTTGCCATGGGCCTCACAGTAATCCTGCAATGGAAATACAAAACAATAGGATTTAGATTAGATTAGATTAGATTAGATTAGATTAGATTAGATTAGATTAGATTAGATTAGATTGGATTGGATTGGATCAGATCAGATCAGATCAGATCAGATCAGATTAGATTAGATTAGATTAGATTAGATAAAATGTTCTTGCTTTTACCTGTCTAGCTCTCTGGAGGAGGGGCGTGTGTGGAGTGGCACTTATTTTTCTGCATGGAAAAGTGCAAAGATTAGCACATTCCAAGTAAGACTGCTGGTTATGCTTACCTATCTCAATCTGTGATAGGAGACCCCTTTGAATGAGAATGCTCCGTAAATAAACAATGCTGTATTTTCACTCTACCTTCTGATGCAGTCTGTAGTGCAGGCTCGGGTCTGAGAGCCATGGGTGTCTGAGGGACTCTGCTGCACTCATCCTCCAGCTCTTACTCTTCACCAGGAGACGGGTGATGAAGTCCTTAGCCTCTTCAGAGATGTCTAAAAACTCGTCCTCCTCAAAGTTCCACTGGCAGGCCAGAATATTATTCAGTGTCTCGTTATCATCATCTCCCAAGAATGGAGACAAACCGCTAAGCCTAGGGGAGAAAAGAGGACACCAGGTTCAGGGGCACAGTTCAGTGTTTGGGGGGGGGGGGTCTATAATAGCCACCCTGCTTGTGCAGGAGAGAATAAAATAGCAAACAGGTCTGTTACACCACTTGAGGCAGTTTAACTTCAGCAACATGTCCATCAAAAAGCTAATTCAAATCAGATGGTCAGAGGGAAGACACTTCACTCCTTTATCTTCATATCCCCATGAGAACATCTCATACGTCAACACAGGGCTGTTCTTTAACTTGGATTTATTCTGTTTCTTTAAACTGTATTTTTGCTCTATTGCTGTATCTAAATGATAAAAAGAAACAAAAGTCCTATTGTTGTGAACTTCTAACTTTTATCCCCCACACTTCAGAAGTGCATATAGGTTTCTTGCTATGCAAACAAATGTACACTTATTAAGTGTGTCATCATCATCTTCAAGTGTGTGTGTGTGTGTGTGTGTGTGAGAGAGAGTGCTTTCTAGCATCCATGAGAGCCTTACAGCATGTAAGTGATCACACCCAGACTCCACATGTCTGTAGGGAATGAAACAAATTCATAATTGATGACCTCTGGAGCCAGGAATTCAGGTGTGCCAAAATTTACCCTTAGCTTCTCTCTGGGTTTATACCTGTCTCGGAAAAAAAGAGGAGCCACAGTCATAAGAAATGCAAGAATGAGTAGTGGCCTGAGAAGACAGAGAGAAAGCTATATTCTCTGCATATAGAGCTTACCTTCTGGCGAGGCCAAAGTCAATGATTTTGATCTTGTTCGTTGCTCTGCTAACACACAGAATGTTCTCCGGCTGAAAGGGGACACCAGTTAAGTGAAATGCACATCCAAAGTACAGGAGTGAACCAAATTCAACAACAGGCAGAACAGAGAAACAGAATTTGTGTTAAAGGGCAAAACTGGCACGAGTATAAAACCAATACGGTCAAACAATTAAATATAAAAGTGGAGATCAACCGGTTAAAACCAATGTTGGGGAATCAATCAATCAATC